>NW_006779039.1:198115-216003 GCF_000442215.2 Lipotes vexillifer | reverse complement strand
AAAAAAAAAAAAAAAAAAAAAAAAAAAAAAAAGTCCTGATTAAGGGAGGTGGCACAAGAAGATGTATGCAGAGCCTCTTACAGCTGTTCTCAGCGTGAGATCTGAGGAATCCTGGAGGTCCCTAACACTCTCTTAGGGGATCCATGGCGTCAAAACGATTTTCACAGCAACGCTAAAATGTTCTTTGACTTTCCCACCAGCTTGACATTGGCACCGATGGTGCAAAAGCAGTGGTGGGTGAGACAGCAGGGGCCTGAGTACGAATCACAGCGCTGGCATCAAGTCGTCCTAGTCATCATTGGATTCTTCGTCATCACGAGCTTGCAGTTAAAAAACAAAAAGCCGTCTTCTCCTTAGAATGTTGTTAGCGCAGCGGTAATAATTAACTTTATTAAATATTGACCCTTGAGTACCCATATTTTAAAAATTCTGTGTGACAGAATGAGAAATATGCTTAGAGCCCTTCTGCTAGCAACCCAAGTACAAGTTCGAGTCAAGGTAGAACACTCATGCAATGCTTCTGAGTTGTGAGTTGAGCTGGCTGATTTTTCACAGAACATCATATTTACTTGAAAGAATGACTAACTAATGTTATTCTGATTTGAAGATCTGGCAGACATTTTCTTGTAAATGAAAAAAGTGAGCCCATCAATTCAAGGAAAACAACTGACAGTATTTTTGCCAATGATAAAATTTAAGATTTCAAGCAACGCCAAGAATTTTGAAAAACCACCACTGTGTACATGACAGCTTCCCAACAGGTAAAGACTTTGCCCAGTGGGATGGATGGTGGTAGTAACACATGTGATGTTCTGATGTAGAATGGAATGCGTCAGCACCGGGAAGGTCTGCATAAGGCAGGGCACTGACATTTTCCCAGGGACCAGTGCATGATGCTCTCAAACCACGACCAGTAAAAGATCCATTCAAAGGATAAGAGAGGGGCTTCACTGGGGTCAAGGACGGAAGATTCATTAATGCGGTTTCATACTCCACACTGCACTTAACCTGTAAGAAATAACCAATGGCTGAATTTTTGTCTTGTATCAAAGAAGAATGTCCATAATTACATGAAAAGTCGATTGAAATATTCTTTTTTCTTTTCTTTGTTTTTTTTCTTGCCCACCCCATACGGGGTGGTAAGATCCCTGACCAGGGATGGAACCCGTGCCCCGTGCAACGGAAGCGCACAGTCGCAACCACTGGACCACCAGGGAAGTCCTTAGTCCTCCTTTTTCTAGTTGCATGTCTACATGAGGCCAGATTTCCTTCAACTTCAACCATAACAATGCAGCATAACTGAATAGAAAAGTACACGTGAGACTCTGGCTGTCTTTTCTCAAGCTAGATATTGGAGAAATTCAAAAAAATGTAAAATAATGCAACTCTTTTCAACACAACTTTTCGTTTCGAAAAATACACTTATTTTCATTCCATTATTTATATTTACATGAAATCAGTTTATTACTTTAATTTCATATTAATAAATAAATATTTTAACAATCTTATTTCTAATATGGTTAACATGAGAGCTAAAACCCACATAAACAAAAAAGCTCTTTGGAGTCCTCAACAAATTTTGTTGTTGTTGTTGATTTACCTCACTGTACCCTGCTTTTTAAAAAAATTGAGGTGAAATTCACGTGACATAAAATTAATTATTTTAAAGCATACAATTCATTGGCGTTTTGTACATTCACAGTGTTGTGTAATCATCACCTCTGTCTAGTTCCAAAACATTCTCTTCTCCCCGAAAGGAAACTCCATACGCATTAAGCACTCACTTACCTTTTCACCCTCCCACTGGCCCCTGGCAGCCACTAATCTGCTTTCTGTCTCTGCGGATTTACTCTCAATAAGTTCTAAGAGTATAAAAGGGTCTGAGACCAAGTAGTCTGAGGACCACTAGCTTACTGTTTCAAATCCCAGCTCTGCTTTTTTTAGCTGTGATACCTTGGTCAAGTTGGGTAATTTCTAGAAGACTCGTTTTCCTGACCCCTAAAATGGAGATAATAATAGTACCATCTTCATGGGGCTATCGTGAGCATTCAGTGGGAAAAGGTCCTTAAAGTTCCTGGAACACAGTAGATACTCAATAAGCGGTAGTTCACATCAACCCCTGGGAGGGAGCATTGATTCCGTTTCCGTACACTCTGTCTCTAGATGCGACGGGCAATATCTCAAGAATGAGAGCCAGGTATCATTTTTGCTTACCAGCCGTGAGACTTTGACGAGTCACTTCACCTCTCTGAGCATTGCTTTCCTCATCTATAAAGTGGAACTAATATGATCCCCATCTTGCAGGGTCGTTGTGAGAATCAGTGTAGGAGTGAATGCTTATAACATTCTCAGCACATAGGAGGCACTCGATGGCAGGCAGTCATGGGGGGCTTTGGTTTGCAGTGATGACAACGACATTGATGGAAATGGGAAAGTGCTGACACCATCCTCTAGGCTCTCACACCCTGTGTGCAGCTCAGTGGCCACCACTCTGGCTGAGTCCTTCCTCAGAACTGTTGGAGTGACGGGCACCTAATCCCAGCACAGGGCAAGATGGTGGCGGCACAGTCTGCCTAGTGCCCCAGGGGCCTTCGTCTTGGCTCAGCTGCTCTCTGTGCACAGGCTGCTTGGGCTTTAGAAGAGCAAATAAGTTTACACTAAGCTTTCCTGCTAGGGCCATATTTTAGCTCCAGCCCCAGAAGACACTCCAGTTCTGGAAAGGCCTCAGGGGCTCAAACTTGAGAGGTGCTCTTAAACATGCCTGGTAGCTCCCCATGGCCACTTCTGCAACACCCCTTCTCTTCTCAAAGGAAAGAAACATGCTCTCCTACTGGAGTCCATGCCAACGGTGCAGGGCTCCCTGGGGTAAATCTGTCTCTGCTGCCGTTGGCTCTGAGCCTCACAGTTATGGGCTGACGCCTGTCAAGCTAGAGATGCCTCCCGTCAGCACCCCCTTCACTGCCACGTTCACGCCACTAACGGGGCTGTTACTTGAAACCTGAGTTTTTTTGTTTTTTGTTTTTTGTTTTTTTTTTGCGGTACGCGGGCCTCCCACTGCTGTGGCCTCTCCCGTTGCGGAGCACAGGCTCCGGACGCGCAGGCTCAGCGGCCATGGCTCACGGCACCAGCCGCTCCGCGGCACGTGGGATCTTCCCGGACCGGGGCACGAACCCGTGTCCCCTGCATCGGCAGGCAGACTCCCAACCACTGCGCCACCAGGGAAGCCCCCTGAGTTCTCTTTTTGATGTGGACCTTTTTAAAGGTATTTATTGAATTTGTTACAATATTGCTTCTGTTTTATGTTCTGGTTTTTTTGGCCCGGAGGCATGTGGGATCTTAGTTCCCCGACCAGGGATAGAACCCAAGTTCCCTGCGTTGGAAGGAGGATTCTTAACCACTGGACCAACAGGGAAGTCCCGAAACCTGAGTTCTTGTGGAAATGATTTTGAGAGTGGGAAGCTGAGGAAGGCCGGTGGGGTGGAGGGTGCACGGAATCAGATGTGGATTCAACCCTGCTGACGACTGGAGACCTCCCTGGGCCTTGGGTTCCCCACCTGAAGAATGACAAGGTCGGACTAGCTCCGGCTTCTTGGATTTTAGGGAGCAACGACCACTGAGTATTCACTGTCCTGAGCCCTTTAGGACATTCTACCTGATTCACTTTGCCCTGGAGAGGCTTGCTCTGGTCCCGAGGACCTGAATAAGACAGGAAAGGGACAGCTCTACACTGGGTGGGTAACAGAAGTCATCACATGTCACAGAGCAAGCTGGCCAGCCCCAAGCTTCACCCAAATGAGAAGGGGGCATCTTCCTGCTCTGTGCACAGACAGAGAACCCATGGGGGCAGTGAGCCAAAGGCAGATTGGTATTATCTACTGATAGCAGATGGCAGCAGGTGAGCGTAGGGTGGGCAGCTGGGAATGTACCTCAGTCAAGGGCCTGGGGCGGTTTATTGGGTAGTCTTAGGGAACTCTGAAAACTTAGCCTGGGGATAATATAGACTGGGTCCTCGATGTAGTGCATATGCCCCATGGTCTGTGGGTTCTGAATGCCTGTGGGTATCAGCCCCAGGCACTCAATCTAATGATCCTCACTGATGTACTCCAAAGATGTTGAAGCCATAGTGGTGGCTGGGCCATGAGTGCAATGGCCAGCATGGGAGGGAGGAAGGTTGAAGCCAGGAGCCAGCTGGAGAAAGATGGGATGGAGGTCCTGGATGACCTATCCAGATGAGGAAAGGCTTTTAGATCTGCTTTTGATTGGGCAGAGGAGGGAACCACAGGTATGCCTTGGAGTAGGAGAGCCAATAGACAAGAGGCCTCAGCACTCAGCCTGGCTTTCTCTTCCCTGGGATGCAAGATAATGCTGAGTATGTCATTTCTCTTTCTACTCTCCCCTAGACACTGCAGTGACAAAATGCTCATTCAGGACTCAGATTTATTCCCCCCAAACCAAACTCACTAATCTTCCCAAGGAATTGAGGCTTTTCTTAATTTCCATCTACCACCATCACCTCTCTGGGGAGGCAGAGGTGGGAAAGAAGACAGAAATTGTATGTAGCCCTAAAGCTACATACACCAAGGGAATCTCAGGCTACAAAGCAAACACGTGCAAAATCTCTCCTGTAGCTGTCACTTCAATATTAAATTACCTGCTTTATTCATTTACAAAGCTCAATGTAAGCAGCAAATCTCTTAGCCTCCAGGTCCCAGGTCTGGGCGGTTGAGAGGCAGGGGTGGTACATGATGGCTCCCAGGGGCCTGATTCGTCCTATAGGGACAGCCCAGGCTTCAGGCCATGGCACCACTTGCTGCCCAGGAGTACATGCTTGGCTGGCCATCAGTGTTCACCCCTACAGGTGCATGCACGCGTGGCCTCTGCCCTGCGAGGTAGGCAACAGTGATATCCATAGTCCCATTTCAAAGACAAAGAAACTGAGGCCCAGAGAGGTAAGTGATTGGTCACACCCAAAACTCAGCTTTCTTGACTCCAAGCTCAGCCACCTGGCGGTTCTGCCTGCTGCCACCCAAACTGGCAGTTAACACTGTTTTCTGAGGTCATCTTAGGGCAAGGGCACAGGTTAGGGAATCTGTTTCCACAATTCCCTATTCACTCTTCATATGTAAACATGAATGTATGTTCAAGGCATATCAGTTAACATATCACTTTCATAGGCAATTAAGAAATTGGCCCTCAAAATTACAGCAGAGGATGAAACTTCTGGGTTTATGAATTCAGGAATCAAAGGGTCAGACCTTTATGGCGAGTCCCGGTCTGGTTTTAACTTTCCTCTGCTCCACAGTACCTCTCCAGGACTCTTTTCTTTCACCTGTCTGTAGTCCAAGTGGCCCCTCCATGCTCTAATAAAAGTGAGATTATGGGGTATTTAAAGGAGAGTTACAGCCATGGGAATACACAGTTGCAAGTCTTAGGTGGTGCCTATAGATGTGACCTTATATGGAACGAGTATCTTTGCAGGTATGATTAAGTTAAGGATCTTGAGATGGGGAGATTATCCTGCACAATCTGCATGTATCCTTTTAAGAGAGTGGCAGGAGACTTGTCAGAGACACGCAGAGGAGAAGGCAGTGTGACCATGCCAGCAGAGATTGGAGTGATGCGGCCACAAGCCAAGGAACATCTGGAGCCCCCAGAGGCTGGAACAGGTAAAGAACAGATTCTCCCTGAGGGTCTCCAAAGGGAGTGTGGCCCCGCCGACACCTCAGTTTCAGACCTCTGGCCTTCAGAACATGCCGGAAGCTTAGGTACTAGGAGAGGCAAAGAGCAGATTCTCCCCTGGAGGGAGTGCAGCCCTGATGACACTTTGATTTTGGCCTAGTGATAGAAATTTTGGACTTCTGGCTTCCAGAACTATGATAGAGTAAAATTTCTGTTATTTTAAAGCACCCAGTTTGTGATAATTTGTTATAGTAACCAACCACAGGAAATACAGAGGTGTGTTAGGGGGCATAATGGGAGACCTGGTAGATGGAGAAACATGCCTTGTTCTTAGATATGAAGATTCAATATTAAAAATACATCAATTGTCTGTAAATTGACCTATAAATTCAATAAAATCTCAAAGCTTCTAAAAGGATTCCTGGAACTGGATAAAACTCTTCAAAAGATCATCTGGAAGAATAAGCACATGGCAAGAATATTCAGAAAGAAAAGCAATGAGGACAAACTCTCCCTGCTGGATAGAGGAGCATATTGTAAAGTTCTTGCACAGGGAAAAAACCCCAACAGATCAACTGATTAAAGCACAAAGCCCCCCAGTATACCCAAGTATATATGCAAATTTAGTATATGATAAAGTTGATATTTCAAATCAGTGTTGAAAGGCTGCCTTATTCCATAAGTGGTGATGGCTATGTCAAAATGGCTACTTAGAAAACAATAGAGTCAGATCTCTACCTCACTCCCTACACTAAAATAAATGCCAGCTGTGTCAAAGATTTAAATGTTAAATATGAAACCATAAAAGTGCAAGAAGAATAAACACATGGAGTTTTTCTCGTTATATACGTTATACTTTGGGGTTTGGGAAGGTTTTTCCAAACAGGACATAAAAACTTGAAGTCATGCAGAAAAAGGTTATCAATTTGACTGCATATAAATGAAAAACTTTTAGATGGAAAAATGCCATAAACAATATATAACATCTAATATCTATAATATTTATAATATTTGTAGTTTATAATATTTATTATAAATGCTATATATTATATAAAATATAAATATTATATACAATATGCAATATATTACATATAAAGCATATTATATTTTAAGAATGTATTATATCTCAATGCTATATATTATACAGAATATTACATATATTAAAAACATATGTTATATCTCAATGTGAGAAAAATATTTCTAACAGATATGACACAGGCTTTATAACCCTCTCTACAGTGAGCTCTTACGAATCCATAAGGAAGAGAACAAACATCCCAATAGATAAATAGGCAGTAGGCCCTGAAGAGATCATTCCCCAAGAGAATAAGTACAGATGGCCAATAAATATGTGGAAAGATACTATCACCAATAATCAAAGCAATGCCAAGAAAAAAATATTATTTTTCACTTATCAAATTGCCAAAGGTTTAAAAGCTTGACTAAACTGGTGATTTTCTTGCACTTTTGGTAGTGTAAATTAGTATGTTTTTGAGGGCTGTTTGGCAGTGTGTGTCAGCATGTATGATGTGCACAGCCTTTGACCCAGCAAGCCCATTTTGAGGAATCTACAAGTATTGATATAGGAAGATACTCATGGTGTAGAGTGGAGATAAAGTGCTTTATAGAACAACATTTATGATTCAAAGACAGCTGTCTGGGGTATGTACACCAAATGTTAAGAATAGTTATCCTTGGAAAATGAGATTTGGGTGTGATTTTCATTTTCTTTGTACTTTCAGTATTGTTTGCTGGTTTTAAATAGCATGTATCTTTTTTCTGCATAAACAATAAAGCTATTTTCAAAAAAAGAAATGTAGAAGGTGAAACTTTAACATAGAGCTTTGTAACAAAAGTGGTTGGCTGTTTAGGAACAGATATGGAGGCGGAAGGTATAGCCCCAAGAATAGGTGCTCCCTCAAGGCCTGCCATGTGGCAACTGAAAAGATAGGGATGGAACATGCCCACTTAGAGTCGCTGCAAGGCTTAAATGTGAAAATATATGGCAGATAGTAAGCACCCGAAAGGAGCGTGCTTATTCGTGAAAACGTAAGAACCCTTCTCATATGTGGTTGCTACGTAATGGCTCCCCAGTGACGTCCACGTCCTAATCCTCAGAACCTGTGGATACGTTACCTGGCATATGGCAAAAGGGACTTTGCAAATGTGATTGACTTAAGGATCTTGAGATGGGGAGATCATCCTGGATTTTCTGGATTGGCACTAAATCACCCAGGGGTCCTTATAAGAGGGATGCAGGAGGGTCAGAGTCAGAGAAAGAGATGTGATGAAAGAAGCAGAGGTAGCATTGATGTGGGGCCATGACCCAAGAATGTGGGCAGCCTCTAGAAGCTGGAAAAGACAAATAACTGGATTCTCCCCTAGAGCCTCCATAAGAAACACAGCCCTGACAATCCATGTCAGTCTTCTACCCTCCAGAACTGTAAGATAATACATTTGTGTTGTTATAAGCCACTAAATTGGTGGTAATTTGTTACAGCAGCCACAGGGAACTCATACGTGATACAAGGAGAAGGAAGTCAATTTCCCTTGCATTACGTCCTTGTCTTAGGCTTCCTTCCACATGCTAAGCTCTTGAGGGAAGCGGCTGTATTTGGTTCATCTTATGTGCCCCAGAGCCCCGCACAGAACCTGGTCCTGACAGGAGCTCTCCAATCCGTTCTCTTCATTCTATGCTGGGGCCAATGACCCTGCTCAGGCGCATATCAGCTTTCTCCAGGACTATTCACACAGCCTCCTCATGGGCTTCACGGCCTCACTGCCTCCAGTTTCAGGGCCATTGTCTCCACAGCCCTCAACATGATCTCTCTAACACATCAAGTCTGCCATGTCACCCCTCTGCTCTTTAATATTTAGTGACTCCCCGTCGCCTATAGGATGAAACCCAGTGCCACAACCCATTCCAACCCCATCTATCTCTTCTGCCTTTTCTGTTGCTATTCACTGACACCTACATTCACACATCAGCCATCCCAAACCTCTTGCTCTTCCCTTTCACCCTCCACATCATCACACAAGCTGTCCTCTCTGCTTGGCAAACTCTTGCATCCTCTCTGCCTGGCCATTCTCAGCCATCCTTCAAACCTCATCTTCCCGCAAAAGTCTTCCCCTGGGGCCCCCACGACTCTCTCTTGGAGTGGGTCTGGATTGTTCCACAGGCACTGGTTCTGTGTCTGCCCCCAAGTGACCATGAGCTATTGGTGGGAAGGGATTGTGGCTGTTTCATTTCTGCTTCCCTATAGCAGGAGCTCAGCAAATGCCTTCTTCATTGGCCCACTGCTGAACTAGTGTTTATCCAGATAAATTACTTAGCACGGATTGAGTCCTGATACAATTCAACTTCACTTGGCATCAGCTATTGTCTCTCCAGCACCAGGCTTCAGGGGCTGATGGATTTATCTGAGAAGATTCCCAGCCCCTGTGTGACCCTGTTTATTGGTCTTAGTCAGGCTACAATCATTACATCTGTTACCCAGCTCTGGACAAGTACCATTAATAGTCCTTCTCTTTCGTCTCTTGTATCCTTTGCTTCAGCCCTGTCAACCACATATATGTCGCTCTTTCTTTTTCTTTGCTTAGTCCATGCTGTACTGATTATTTTTTCACCAGCCTGGGAGCCCCTGAATCTCTTATGTGGCCCCATGGAGCCTTTTAGAAAACCAGCTATAACACCAAGAGAGAGTATGCCCAGCACTGAATGCAGAACCTGGTGCGTTGTAAGAACTTATTACACAAATGTCTATGGGGGCAGTTCTCAAATGTGAGCACGCATCAGAATCATCTCATCCTAGGGCTTGTTAAAACACAAACTGCTGGGTGCCACCCCCAGAGATTCTGATTCAGTAAGTCTAGGGTGGGGCCCAAGAATTTGCATTTCTAACAAGTTCCTAGGTGATGGAGATGCTGTTGGTCCAGGGACCCACATACTGAGAAATACTGGTCTTTGGAAAGAGTGTGAATGAGTGTACAAAAGGGAACTTGTAAAATTAGTCACTGTACCATGGGAACTGTAGAACTCTTATTAGTCAGTAGGGAATACACATGGATGTGGGAAGTGGGAGGTGCTCATGTGGTAGAGAATGGGATTTTGAGGAATGCACACAGGACAGGGAGGTTGAGAGAGAATGCATAGAGAAGGAAGGGCAGGCTAATGGACAAGACCCTGGGGGTCTTGTTGTGTGTGAATCAATTGACATCCCATATCCAATGTATCCAGTGATGTTTGGCCAACTCATAGATTAGCTGCTTGCTTACCTGCTCCTTAATCCATCTCTAGCCACAAATTAAGGAGTCTGCAGAGCAGAAGTGGGTCTAGGCAAGAAAAAGATAAATGCTAGTAAGAATGTGACATATAGGGTTGTTGGATTAGGTGAGCTAGACCTAGCATCCTAGAGACCTGATAATGTGGGGAGGAGCAAATATAAGCAGAAATATCCATAGTGTCTAAATGGTTCTTTTTCATGTCTACTTGTTCTTGTTTCATTTATGCCTGGTTTGGTACAGGATTTCTTAGCTGTTGTTTTTTTAATTGATGTTATTTCTTTGAGGATGCTAAACATATCTTTTATTAAGTCATTTTCAGATTGCAGTATTATTTTCATTTTATCAGGATGAAATTCATCTCCTGAGTATTGATTTTTTAAGCTGACATTCCTAGTATTAGTGTTCGTTATGTGTTTTGAAATTTTGGCTCATCTCACGTAGCAGTGCACTTTCATCTTTTCTCTGCCCATATCCCTTCCTGTTGAGCAGTCTTGCTAATGTCTCCACTTAGCACCCTAGAGCCCCCAGTCAAGGCTCAGGTCGTAAGCTGGTGGCTCAAGGCCTCCATTCTTCTGTGACTTGGGGAATGTCACTAAATTTACAGGCAGCTTGAGCCGGGTCCTGGCTGCCAGATTGTGTTTGGTTCATCCTACATCACTAGGTTTTCAGCTTGATGTAAACCATTGCCCCTGTCAAGGGGTTGGTTGTAGTATTTATAATGCTTTTATGAAAGGGGAAGCGCCACCCTAGGATCTGATTTTAAGCAGTAAAATCCAGTCCCTTTTCATTACCCCATAGGAGCAGAATGCCTGGTTGTCTCAGTATGCTTCTAGATCCAGACCTCAGCTGGCCTGTGGCTTTATCCCTGCTTAGCATGTGTGTCTAGCCTCCACTTTTGGTCCACTGAGATATACATTTTATTTTTTTAGTGCTGCTACACCTTTTAAATTGTCTCTTTATAGTATATACTCGCCGTGTTTTGGTAGCAGTGTCTCAAACTGTAAACCTATAAACCCATCTTAACTAGTGGTCCAGATTGGTTTAGCTCTCAGGAGTCCCTCACTGGTGTTTTTTGGACCTTGCACTGATTTTAAAAAATGCAGACTGCAGTAGTTGCCTATGGCTGCCATTGCATAATGCCACAGGTGAGGTGGTTTAAAACAACAGAAATTTATTCTCTCACATTTCTGGAGACTAGAAGTCTGAGATCAAGGTGTTCACTGGGCCACGCTCTCTTTCACGGCTCTAGAGGAGGATTTTTCCTTTCGTCTTCCTAGCTTCTGGTGTTTTCTGGCAATCCTTGGTGTTCCAATCTCTACCTCCATCTTCACATGGTATTCTCCCTGTGTCTGTGTCTCTGTTTTCTCTTCTTAGATGAACACCAGTTATTGGAGTACGGCCTACCCATACGGTCCAGTATGACCTCATCTTAACTTAAGTAATTACATTGGCAAAGACCCTATTCCAAATAAGGAAACATTCACTAGTTTAGGGCAGGCATGTATTTGGGTTGGGGGGAACTATTCAACTGAGTACAATAGGCTATGGGCCCAGTGGCAAGCCAGGCTCCTGAATGAGGCAAGGAGATACTCGGCTCACCTCCTGATTCCCAGCTTTAGCTGAGGCCATTTGGCTCCCCCATTAAATGCTGTATTGAAAAGTGGGACTGGATTAAAGAATATGAAGCATTCACCCAACGTTGCTTCAGTCAAAACACTGGAGTTCATTGTCTTTCTAACAGTAGATCAGTAGCATAATCTCCATGTATAAAGGATCCAAATGATTTCTGCTCCTTGAACCCTAATACTCTTGAGTCTTGAGCAAGGTGCTCAGGTCCAGAAGGACAAGCTTAGTTCTTCAAGAGGTAACCTGAGAATTCACAGTTGGCAAAGGAAGTCCAGTAACACCTCATTTATCTACCATCACTGGACAATTTTTTCCTATGATAAATGATCCCAGTGGCCAAACCTTTTCTTTGGAATCTGCTTTGTACAATATTGCTGCCTCCTTCCTCACTGTCAGAGGCCATTTCTGATGTCTGTCAGCCTCATTTCTAGTAGCTCTGGTCCTCTCTTTCTAATTTGCTGCTTCTATGTGCTACAGGCTGAGAGACTTGGCAGCAGAACTTGATAGACATGTGGGTGTAAGAGCCACAAACTGTGGGCAAATCCTGAAGAGCTCTCTGGTAAAGGAAGGGCAGGAGACTTAGGACAATGTCAGCTCTTCAGAGGTCTTTCTGAGGCTGATGACTTTCTGATTCTGTTAGGTCACCAGCTAAGTGACCTTGGAATAACTAAAGTGTCACTATACTCTGTAGACCCTGATCTTTGATATCTGTAGGATTCGGACTTTAAGTTTGGACCCATGCACCCATTTGTGCCACTGGAGGACTGGAAATGTCAGAGCCATGTGGCTGAGGCCAGCCCACAGCTTGGGCTTTTCCTGCTGCTCCATCTTCCTTTTTCCTGCCTTACTCAGTGGTTTCATCCTAGATACCTGGCGGCGGGTGTGTGTGTGTGTGTGTGTGTGTGTGTGTGTGTGTGTCTCTTTCTGATCACATGGCACTACACTGGGGGCAGAGACTCTGGCAAAAGAGTGTCCCAAATCTCCCTACTGGCCTTGATGAGTCTTTTTTGTTTTTTTTTAAATGGAAATATAGTTGATTTACAACATTGTGTTAGTTTCCTAGTCTGTAGGTTGTCTTTCCATTTTGATTAGGGTTTCCTTTGCTGTGCAAAAGCTTGTAAGTTTGATTAGCTTCCATTTGTTTATTTTTGCTTTTATTTCTATTGCCTTGGGAGACTGACCTAAGAAAACATTGGTACAATTTATGTCAGAGAATGTTTTGTGTATGTTCTCTTCTAGGAGTTTTATGGTGTCATGTCTTATATTTAAGTCTTTAAGCCATCTTGAGTTTATTTTTGTGTATGGTGTGAGGGTGTGTTCTAAGTTCACTGATTTACATGTGGCTGTCCAGCTTTCCCAACACCACTTGCTGAAGACACTGTCTTTTCTCCATTGTATATTCTTGCCTCCTTTGTCAAAGATGAATTGTTCATAGGTGTGTGGGTTTATTTCTGGGATCTGTATTCTGTTCCATTGATCTATGTGTCTGTCTTTGTGCCAATACCATGCTGTTTTGATTACTGTAGCTTTGTAGTATTGTCTGAAGTCTGGGAGGGTTATGCCTCCAGCTTTGTTCTTTTTCCTTAGGATGGCTTTGGCAATTTTAGGTCTTTTTTTGTCCCATATACATTTTAGGAATTTTTGTTCCAGTTCTGTGAAAAATGTCATGGGTAATTTGATAGGGATTGCATTAAAGCTATAGATTGCTTTGGGTAGTACGGCCATTTAAACAATATTAATTCTTCCAATCCAAAAGCATGGGATATCTTTCCATTTCTTTGAATCATCTTCAGTTTCCTTTATTAATGTTTTATAGTTCTCAGCATATGCCTTTCTTGGTGAGTCTTGTATTATGTTCACCTGGACTGCAAGAGTATTTAAATTGGTTTCTCACAAAGGGAATTTGCCCATGAATTGTTGCTGAATTGGTGTGTTTGTGAGGGGAAGGAGGGTGCAGAGCTTCTTACTCCATTATCTTACTGATGTTAGTTTGGCTATTAGCCTTCTGCTCACCCATTTACTCAGCATCAAAAAATGCTTGTAGTTTCCTGTCTTTTCCCCCACTTTCCAGACACAGTAGCATAAGAAACAAACATGTCTTCTGTTCCTGCTGAGAGATTGCTAATAAGCACTAGTTCTTAGCTCCATGTGATGCAAAACGAGTCAGTAATACAGCTGCAGTGTTTATGACAGTAGACATATGTGACTAGCCCTTCCTGAGTCTGCCCCTGGCCCCCTTTATCCAACTTCTAAGTCTCTCAAGGCTGTAGGCAGCAAAAGCCCAAATTGGTAGCTCACTCCTCTGTAGGCCCAGGCAGCAAGAAGTCCCCAAGCTCAGCATCTCACAAGTACTGGGAAGAGCTGGGAATAACTGTCTTCTCTGCCCTTTGAAGAGCTTCTTAAAGATCTTAAGAAAAAGAAGAGAAGTCTTATTCCCTTCCCTCCTGCCTCTCCACATCTTCCCCTTGCCCACTCACCACCCCAGTCAGGGTCTGAGCAAACAGATGGATAAGCAGCTACTGCTACAAAAGGGCAAACATGAGGGTTCTGATATTGGAACTATATTGCTGTTCAGATTTTGGCAGCCATTTCCACAGCACTTTTGACGTTTTCCAAGTCATTTCCTGACTTTTAAAAATATGATCCCCATTTTAGAGGTGAAGAAACTAAGGCAGTGACTGAGGCAGAGAAGGAAGAGGATCCCTGTGTGAGTCAGCAGTTGGAGTAGGGCCAGAGCCCCGGTTTCTCGCTTCTTTGAGTTCTTTCCGTACCATGTGGGCCCCATTAATCGGGAGTGAAATATTTTGAGGATGGTGACAAGCGTGTCCACTACCCCTTAAGTAGCCAGCCTGAGCTTCCTTGGAGACTCCAGGAACATGGGGTTCCCCTCTAAGCAAAGGGCTTGCCGGGATTATGGGGGACTAATGGTCTCATCACGGTTTTGCCACTTAAGCTCTAGACCTTCAGAGAGTACATTTCCTGGGCCCAGCTCACTGGCCACGTGTGGCGAGTGGGCCTGGAGAGGTTACCAGGGGAAGAGCTGGGGTGAGAAGCCAAACCCTCTCCTTCTCTGGGTCACTCACAAAGCACTTACATATTCTGCCAAGCTGTAGTTGCCTTTTTGAGCTTCACTTTCCTCATCTGTAAAGTGGACATAACATCCTCATCAACCACACTATAGAGGATGTTAGGAGGCTCAGGGGTGATCGGGTATAAGTGTGTGAACTGTAATCTGGGAAGTAGCATCTGCATCTGACTTTGCTACTCAATCCTATTCGTGGAGCAGCTACTGGAGGACAGGTGCCGAGTTAGGCATAGTATGTGAACCACCCCAAGTCACTTGTCTTATCCATTAATACACAGCTGTTCAGTGACAGAAATGAGATGAGAGCCTTTTCTGATCAGTCCCAGAGAGCTGGAGATCATATTGCTGTGTGCATAAGGTTGTTGGCCTTAACACGTTTAAAAAAGACTCAAGTTAAACTGGAATTTTAGATAAATAATGAAAAAATAAATATAAATATATTTATACACAGTTATATGAAAATATTATTTGGTTTTTTAAATCTAAAATTCAAATTTAACCAGGCATCCTGTATTTTATTTGGCAGCCATATGTGTATACGGAGTTGGCATTGAAGGGGAAGCAGGTGGGCAGGTTGTTTGTTTGTATATTCATTTTGAAGTGAGGGAGTCAGCAGGCCATATGCCAGGGAGAGAAGTGATCTTCCCACCCAAGCAAGTCACCACTGCTGTTCTCAACCTGGGGGCCACCAAGAACATATACAGACCTGATACTTTGTCCTGATGACAAACACTTGCGTAGAATTAGGCCTCTTCCCTCCCCTTCCTGAATGTTCCCAAGACGCTATTCTCCCCCATTCATCTGGGCTCCTTTGGAGGGTATTTAAAAGATAGTTTATCAAGGATAAAAAGGGTACTTTAAAAATAGATAAAGGTTTAAATTTCATAAGGACCTACTCTATAGCACAGGGAACTCTACTCAGTATTCTGTAATGGCCTATATGGGAAACGAATCTAAAAAAGAGTGGATATATGTATTTGTATGACAGATTCACTTTGCTGTACACCTGAAACTAACATAATATTGTAAGTCAATTATACCCTAGTAAAAAAAATTTTTAAATGGTTTAAATTTCAAGTTTATCTAAAGATAAGGCCTAGGATTTGGTTTTTTAAATTTTATTTATTTATTTATGGCTGCGTTGGGTCTTTTTTGCGGTGCGCAGGCTTCTCCTTGCGGTGGCTTCTCTTGTTGTGGAGCACAGGCTCTAGGCACGCGGGCTTCAGTAATTGTGGCTCACAGGCTCTAGAGCGCAGGCTCAGTAGTTGTGGCTTCATAGCTCCACGGCATGTGGGATCTTCCCAGACCAGGGCTCGAACCTGTGTCCCCTGCACTGGCAGGCGGACTCTTAACCACTGTGCCACCAAGGAAGCCCCAGGCCTATGATTTTTAAAAAGGGTTGTAGACTTCTGCTTCTGGTCAAGATGGAACAACAGGGAATGAATGTACCCTCCTTCCTGGAACAATCAATAGACAAAATATTTTTTTAAAAAGCCAGTACTTTGCAAGATGCTGGACATCAGGGAATGAAAGACAGGGATGGGAAACAAATGAGGTGAGTGCTACAGTGCCCCAATTTGTTGCCTAGAGAGAGATTCCAGGCTGTAGAACAGGGAGGGAAAACCCAGGCAAGGAACTCAGTGTTTTCCCTGAGTTGAGGAAACAGAGTGGGGAATCCAGGAAGTCCAAGGAAACTTAATTTCACAGGACAGAGTGCTAGAGAGCTGAACATAGAAAGTGCTCCAGAAATCTGCTGTATTGAAAGTATTCAGTAGAGTATTGATTGGTGCATGCATGTGAGGGAACTACCTGAGGCCTAGAAAAGGAACATCCAGAGCAATTACAAGAAAACAGTGCCTGGCACTTACGCAACTATGGGGATTATGCCTGATCCCACCTGCCAGTCTGAAAAATCTCAGATTTACAGGGCATTGGGTAGAGCATACAAATGGTTCGTATTTCAGTATTGGGGGATAATTAGCCCTAGGTTGATAACTGCTCCAGTCCTGCCTAACAAGTCATAAAAGCAAATCTGAACAGTTCAAACTATTTTCAACTGAACTGTATCCCATAAGAAAGTTCAAGAATATTTATAGGAATACAAAAATATCTGGCACCTAATAAGGTAAAATGCACAGTGTTTGGCATCCAATAGAAAATTACCAAGCACACAAAAAAGCAGGAAAATATGACCCATAATGAGGAAATAAATCAATTGGAACCAATCCAGAATTGAAACAGGTGTTAGAATTAGTAGAACACTAAAGCAGTCATTATAACAGTATTCCATTATGTTCAAAAGTTAAGTAGAAACATGTGAGATATACAAAGACCCAAATTAATTGCTTCTAGAGATGAAAACAATAATATCTGAGACGAAAAATACACTAGGTGGGAATAATGGAAGATTGGACATTGTAGGATAAGAGATTAGTGAATTTGAAGACACAGTAATAGAAACCATCCAAATAAAACAAAGAAAAGAGTACATAAAAAAGAACAAAGCATTAGTGAGCTGTGGGACAATTTGGAAGGCTTAATATATGTGTAATTGGAGTCCCTGAAGAACAGTAACGGGCAGAAAATACATTTGAAGACATAATGGGTAAAATTTTCCCATATTTGATGAATATTATAAACGCATAGATTCAAGAATTTCAATGAACCCCAAGCACAAGAAACATGAAGGAACTATACCAAGGCATGTTAAAATCAAATTGCTCAAAAGTAGTGGTAATTATAAAAAGCTTAAAAGCAACCAGAGGAAAAAGATATATTATGTACAGAGAAACAAAGATACAGATCAAAGCAGATTTCTTGTCAGAAACAATACAAATAAGAAGATGGTGGATCAACATCTTCAAGGTACTGGATCAAAAAACAAACAAAAAAACTCGTTGATCTCATAGTCTATACGCAGTGAAAATATCTTTTAAAAATGAAGGTGAAATAAAGACTTTTTCAGGTAAACTGAAGCTGAAAGAATTCATCAGCAGGAGACCTGCACTATAAGAAATTTTAATGGAAGTCATTCAGACAGAAGAATAGTACACCAGATGGAAATATGGTTTTATACAAAGGAAAGGAGAGCACTGGAAATGGTAACTACTTGGGTAAATATATAAGATTTTTATTATTATTTATATCTTTTAAAAGATAATTGCGGTCTTCCCTGGTGGCGCAGTGGTGGAGAGTCCGCCTGCCGATGCAGGGG
>NW_006779039.1:175957-197780 GCF_000442215.2 Lipotes vexillifer | reverse complement strand
AAAAAAAAAAAAAAAAAAAAAAAAAAGATAATTGCCTATTTAAACAAAAATAATAACTGAGTGTAGGGTTTACAACATAAGTAAATAATATAATAGTACAAAAGACAGGAGGGGATAAATGGAATTATACTGTAAAGACATTTTTATATTATATATGAAATGGTATACTATTACCTAATATTACTTAAAGGCAGATTGTGATAAGTTAATGATGTATACTGTAAATCCTAAATCGACCACTAAAATAACAAAACAAAGAGTAATAGCTAAAAAAATCAACAAAGGAGGTAACATGGAATCTAGGAAATCTTCAGTTGATACCAAAGAAGATTGAAAAATAGAGGAAAGGGTACACACATAATATATGGGACAAATAAAAGGCAAATAGCATGATAATAGGCTTAAATCTAATAATACCAATAATCATATTAAGTATAAATAGTCTAAACACCATATTAAATTAAAAAGGCAGAGATCATCAGATAGGATTAAAAAAAACAAAACCTGACTGTATACTCCCTGCAAGAAATGCATTTCACATATAATGACACAAGTAGATTAAAAATAAAAGGATGAAAAGCATGATGCCAACACTAATCAAAAGAAATCTGGAGCAGGAATATTAATATGAAAGTAGATTTCTGAATAAAGAATGTTATCAGGAATAAAGAAGATCACTCCATAATGATGAAGGGGTCGATTCACCAAGAATAAGAGTTTATAAACATAATAAGAGAGCTTCACATTACACGAGGCAAAAACTGACACAACATAAGGATTAATAGATACATAATTAAAATTGGAGATTTCAATGCCCTTCTCTCAATAATTGATAGAACAAGTATATACAAAAAAATCATTAAAGATATAGAAGATCTGAAAAACACTACAAACAAAATTGGTCTATTTGACATTTATAGACTATCTCACCCAATCAGAGAAGAATACACATTCTTTTTCAATCTACATAGAACATTTACCAAGATAGACAACATCATTTGGGGCTATAAAACAAGTTCCAATAGAATTAAAAGGATTCAAGCCATATCAAGTATGTTCTCTGACCACAATGGAGTTAAATTAAAAATCCATAGCAGAAAGATCTCTGGAGAATTCCCAATTACTTGGAAATTAAATAATATAGTTCTAAATAATCCACACATGAAACAGGAAATAAAGGAAATTAGAAAGTATTTTGAATTGAATAAAAATGAAAAGACAACGTATAAAAATTTGGTGGATGTGCTGTTAAAGTAGTACTTAGGGGAAATTTTATAGGACTAAATGCCTATACTAGAAAAGAAGAAACATCTCAAATCAATGACCTCAGCTTCTATCTTAAGGAATGAGAAAAAGGAAGCAGGTTAAACTCAAAGTAAGTGGAATAAAGGAAATAATAAAGACCAGAGCAGAAATCAATGGAATAGAAAATAAAAACAATAAAGAGTCATTGCAACCAATCTTATAAATAAGACTGATAAACATTTAGCCACACTGATCAGGGGAAAAAGAGGTAAGACACAAATTACTAATATCAGAAATTGAGAGGTGACATCACTACAGATTCTACAGATATTAAAAGGATAAGATAATATCATAAACAATTTTATGACAATACATTTGGTGACTTAGATGAAATGGACCCATTTATTAAAAGACATAAACTACTAAAGCTGACGCCTGGAGAAACAGATAAACTGAAGAGCTCTATATCTATTAAAGAAACTGAATTTTTAGTTAAAAACTTTCCCACACAGAAAACTCCAGGACCAGATGGCCTCACTGGTGAATTCCATCAAACATTTAAGGATTGAATAAAAGTAACCCTACAAAAAAACACTCCTAGAAAATGAAAGCAGAAGGAATGCTTTCCAAGGCATTCTATGAGGCCAACATTATCCTGATACCAAAGCCAGAATATAACATTCTATAAGAAAAGAAAATTACAGACCAATATGCCTCATAAATGTAAATGCAAAAATTCTGAACAAAAGTTTACCAAATCAAATCCAACAATACATAAAATGGATAATACATCATGACCAAGCAGGATTTATCTCAAGAATTCAAGGTTGGTCTAAAGTTTTAAAGTCAATTGATTCTACCATATTAACAAATTAAAAAAAGGAAAATTGCATTATCATTGCGATGGATGTCAAAAAAGCGTTTGACAAAATCTAACACGTATTGATAAAAATTCTCAACAAACTTTGAATAGAATGGAACTTCAACCTCATGATGGGAAGCTCCAAAAAGCCTACAGCGAACTCAAAACTTAATGGTAAAGAAACAAAAACAGAAACCGAAAAAGTGAAAGCTTTCTCCCTAAAATTGGGAGCTCTGCAAGAATGTCCACTCTTAGCACTTCCACCCAATATTGTACCGAAGGTTCTAGCTAGGGCAATCAAAAAAGAAAGAGAAAAAAGAAAGCAAGACAGGAAGTGTGGGGGGAGGGCAATAGAGATTGGACAGGAAGAATTAAAACTGGCTACAGTCACAACCAATATGACTGTCTATTCACAACCAATGAATTGTCTATGTAGAAAATCTGATGGAATCTACAAAAAAGCTAGCAAAACTAACAGGTGAGTTTAGCAAGGTTATAGGATACAAGATCAATATACAAAATTTAGTTTTATTCCTATTTATTACCAATGAACAATCTGAAATTGAAATTAAGAATTACTCTAAAAAACAGCATAAGAGATATGAAATACTTGGGGATAAACCTGTGAAAACATGTGAGAGACCTCCACAGTAAAAACTATGAAATACTACTAAGAGAAAATAAAAAGACCAAATAAACAGAGACATATACCATGTTTATGGGGCAGAAGGTTTACTATGTTAAAATGTCAATTCCCCCCAAATTGATGTATAGATTTAATTCAATACCAATCAAAATTCTAGGAGGTGTTTGCATAGAAATTAACAAATTGATTCTAAAATTCATACGGAAATGCAAAGGACGTAGCATAGCTAAGTCAACTCTGCAAAAAGGAAGGCAGAGTTGGAAAACTTACACTACTTGATTATAAACACTTATTATAAAGCTATAATAATCAATACAGAGTACTGTTGGTGTCAAGAAAGACAAATAGATCGATGGAACAGAATAGAGTTTAGAAAGACTCACACATATGTGGAAAACTGATTTTTGACAAAGGAGTAAAAGCAATTCAGTGGAGAAATGATAGTCTTTTCAACAAATTATGCTGGAATGATTAGATATACATGTGCAAAAAATGAATTTTGACCCATACTACATGACATATAAAAAATCAACTCAAAATGTGCCATAAGCCTAAATATAAAACCTAAAATTGTAAAACTTCTAGAAGGAAACATTGGAGAAAACCTTTGCAAAGGTACCTTTGCTTAGGTAAAGATTTCTTAGCCACCAAAAGCACAATCTATAAAGGGAAAAAGTTGATAAATTGGACTTCATCCAAGATTTTAAATATCTACTCTTCAAAAGGTAGTGTTAAGAGAATGAAGACAGAAGGCCATGAGAAGAAATTTGTAAATCATACATCCTGTAAGAGACTTATAACTAGCGTATGTAAAGAACTCTTACAACTCACCAATAAAAAGACAACACAATTTTTAAAAGGATGAAAGATTTGAATAGTCCTTTCCCCAAAGAGGATATGCAAATGACCAATAAGCACAGGAAAGATGCTCAACATCATTAGCCATCAGGGAAATGCAAATCAAAACCACAACGAGATACCACTTTATAGCCACTACAATGGCTACAATCAAAATGATGGACAACAGCAAGCATTGGCAAGAATGTGGAGAAACTGGAACCCTCGTACATTACTGGTGGGAATGTAGAATGGTGCAGCCACTTTGGAAATCAGTCTGACAGTTCCTCGAAAGGCTAAATGTCACCACATGACCCAGCAATTCCACTCCTAGGCATATGCCCAAGAGAAATGAAAACATATGTTCACACAAAAACTTGTACGTGAATGTCCACAGCAGCATTATTCATAATAACCAAAAGACGGAAACAACCCAGATGTTCATCAACTGATATATGGATAAACAAAAGGTGGTATAGCCCTACACTGCAATATTATCCACACAGATGAACCCTGAAAACATCAAGCTAAGTGAAAGAAGCCAGCCACAAAAGCCCACACATTGGAACTTCCCTGGTGGCGTGGTGGTTAGGAGTCCGCCTGCCAATGCCAGGGACACGGGTTCGAGCCCTGGTCCGGGAAGATTCCCACATGCCGCGGAGCAACTAAGCCCGAGCGTCACTACTACTGAGCCTGAGCTCTAGAGCCCCCGAGCCACAGCTACTGAAGCCCACCCACCTACAGCCCGTGCTCCACAACAAGAGAAGCCACCGCAATGAGAAGCCCGCGCACCGCAACGAAGAGTAGCCCCGGCTTGCCGCAACTAGATAAAACCCCCGTGCAGCAATGAAGACCCAACGCAGCCAAAAATAAATAATAATAAAAAAAGGCACACATTGTATGATTCCACTTACATTAAATGTCCAGAATAAGGCATATCCATAAAGACGGTAAGTGGATTAGTGGTTACCAGGGGCGGGGTGGTAGTGGAAGTAGAAATAGGGAGTGACTGCTTAATTGGTATGGAGTTTCTTTTCGGAGCGATGAAAATACGTGGAATTAGATAGTGGTGATGGTTGCACAACTTCGTGAATATACTAAAGTCACTGAACCGTATACTTTTAAAGGGTGAGTTTTATCGTACGTGAATTATGTCTCATTAAAGCCATTATTTAAAAAGAGAAACAAAGATTCTGAGTTATTTCCATTTTTGCTTAGCCCTTTGTATCATTTATTTTTTATTACATAGAATCTCTGGACAATGGGAAGTGGGAGGGAAGGACAGTACAAGCCCACACTTACTTACTGTGCCGAGTGACCTTATGGGGTTAAGATGTGGTGTTCCACTTATTTGTTTTTAATCTCTAAAAGAGACCTTTTATTAAAACAAGGAAGCTGAGGCAGGCCTTATTGGAATGGGTTCAGAAAAGTCATAGTAATATGTCTGAGCGCCGTGGAAAGTGTGAATGCATTGGCAATACACGGGTTCAGCTCCCACTACACTCACGCTGGTTGGATAGTGTGAACTGTGTGCCCAGGTGAAAGCAGCTTTGGCCCTTGGCTGGGGAAGGAACAAGGGGAACAGGATGGGGTTTGGAGTCCTATTTCCCCTGCTTTTGCTCAGCTTGTCCATCATCATCCAATGAAAACATCCAAGTCTATCGGAAAACCTGAGAGGTTGTTCAGGACAGGTGGCGGTGGCCAACCTGCAGACAGGAGAGCGAGCACTGGACTTTGGCTGGAGTTCCGGCTCCGCCGTCTCCCTGCTGGCTGACCTTAGGAGATTCACACAGCCTCTCCAACCTCATTTTTCTCATCTGCAAAATAGGAATAATAACGTTTGCAAGGTTGTCTGTGTATCGCCCCAGAAGATGTATGTGAAAGTGCTTGACAATGCTTGTTGATTGCATTTGCGTCTGAAACTCCTAGCAGAGTCACTACTGTAATGTCCCAAAATAGCCAGTTTAAATGTGCATAAACCATCCATATTCCTCCACATAGCACACATGCAAGAATAGGATGTAAATACTGTCATGTACGCTATTTACAACAGTAAGAAGGTATGGGGCATGCACGGTGTAATGGGCTCTTCTCACAAATTTAATCCCTGCAACAACTATGAGGTAGGTCCTGTTGGTTTCCCCTCGTGTAGGTAAATAAATTGAGATTCAGAGGTTAGACAATGTAACTTGTCAAGCTACAAAGTAATGGGGAGAATAGAAATTGCCAAGTACTGTTGACCTTTGAACAACATGGGTTTGAACTGCACAGGTCCACTGATTTGCGGATATGTTTCAGTAGTAAATACTACAGTACATACGATCTGTGGTTGGTTGAATCAGCAGATGTGCAACCACAGATACAGAGGAACCATGGATATGGAGGGCTGACTATAAGTTATATGCAAATTTTCAACTGCAGGGAGGGCCCCCCTACCTGTCTGAAACTAGCCCCACCACTCACTAGCTGTGTGGCCCTGAGCACACCTGTCATTTGTAAAAGGGGATAACAATAGTATCCACCTCATTAACCTCAGTGGGTGTTATAAGGATGAAATGGGTTAATATACTTATGATACAGAGAACAGTATCTGGCACAGAGAGTGAGCTATGATCAATCATCCACGATAAAATATTTTAATCATTAATGAAACATCAATCTAAAAATGTTAGGATGCTGATAATGAATATAATCTGCCTAATGGGACTTCTGTGTTTGTTCACTGTTTAGCAGTTGCTTAATATTGGGAGTTCTTTTGGCTGTTGATATGTTTTATGACAACTTCCCAGGCCACCAAAAATGGCTTCATCCTCAGGGCACAGGTTCGTCATCCCCATCTAGGGGAGAATGCCCTTCATGCCACCTCTGTGGAACCTGGAGCCCAGAGAGTGAGAAGAGCCTGTATAATGTGCCACACCAAATGCATGAAAAATTCAGGCTGGAAACCAGATCTTCATTGATTCAAAAGCCCATTTGAAAGCCAGGTCTAGGATTCAGAAGGACTTGAAGACTGTGGGACTCTACAGTGAGCAGCTTCTAGGAATTGGTGGACTGTCAAGACATTTTTCCAAGAAAGGTACATGATGTTTGCCTTGGTTCTTTGGTGACCTGCTGACAGGAAAACCTCTACATGGTACTTCTGACAATGTTTTCAGACAAAGACAGAGATACTAAGTACCTAGCTGTCAGAGAAAAGAGGGGGCAGTAAATCCCTCATGGCACATGCTCATGGAAGGGATAGGTGGTTTATCAATACTGTAATGGTACAGATGCCCCATGGCCTGCTGGGGTCTGGGTAGTGTGAATAGAGTGGTGCTTATGTCTGGGTAGTGGGAGGGCTCTGTCCTAGGACCCACTTTCCAAAGGGGCTGAGGGGTATGGGGGTGGCATCCCCCCCTGTGGGGTGGCCACTGCCCATCAAGTGGTCTGGGCCAAGGAGATGAGAAGCTGCTGCTTGTCTTCCCTCACCCAGGAATTCTCCGTCAACACACAACTCCGTCAGTCCTTTTCCTTTCCTGCCTTTAGCTCCTCAGCTTTGACCTGGGCCCAATTTCCTGGGCCCTGTCTCCTCCTCGAGTTGGCTGGCTGGGTACCAGGGAGTCAGCGGGCGATGTTCCTGGATCCTCAGCATGGGATGGGGATGGTCCCTGTGCTAAGGCTGCTCTGAGCTCACCTCCCACTCAATCTGCCAGAAGGCCAGCGTCTTCTTGGTGTGACAGGGGAGCATTCAGCAGTAAAAGGATTCTAAGTCCACGGAGGTTAGCACTTCCTAGGCCTCTTTCCTAGAGACTGGGCTCCATCTTCTAGCACGGCGCCCCTGCCTGCTCTAGGAAAGGACCAGGAGAAGAAAAGGGCCCAGTCTTAGAATCAGGGCATGGGGTTCCTGCCCTGGTACCACCAACTCATGTGGACCCTGGGTGAGTCTGAGCCTGCCCCTCCCCGGGGCTCAGCTGCCCATCTGCAGAGCAGGAGGGAGAGAAGGAAAGAGCCTCACCAATCCTAGAAAGTGACGGCAGTCATGGAACCTGTCATTGACAGGCACAGGTGGTTGAATGAGACCTGGGCTCTGGGCTGTGTCTTGACTCCCTGCCTGGCCGTGCCAGGCTCCACTTCCTCTAAGGACTCTTGCAGCTGGAAACCCTGAAGACTCCACCGGGCAGTTACTGCCTGCTTGCTGTCTGCGAGGTCCTGCCTCCAGCTGCCCCGGGACAGGGTCGCTGCTTAGATGGGGTCTATTCCTCAGACACAACCGCCCAGGGCTGCCTTAAAGCTGCCCTGGAAGTAGGCAGTCTGGGGAATCGGGGTGGCTTACACGGAACTCTCCAGGCTTCATTCTGACTGGGGCTGGAGCTGATCAGGGCGTTGCAGAGGACAGCCCCCTCCTCTCTCCCTGGAGACTCACACCCTCTCCAGACTGGCTGCCATGATCCTTCTCTCAGCGGCCCGTGCTACTCACAGCCCTCCCCTGACCCTCTGTCTTCTCCTCGCCCACCCCCCGCCTCACTCAGCTGCCCACTCCCCTGGCACGCTTGGCAAACCTTCGAGGCTCTGCACACCCCAGGGGGCAGAGGCCCTGAGCAAGGCCTTGGGTCCCGGCACTGAGCTGAGCCCACGGCTGCCTGAGCAGATGTTGCCACAGAGGGCGGCCTGGCCGGGTGGAGCCCGAGCTGTAGGGACCGGGCCTCCTGAGCGAGCCGGGACCGCAGGCAGGGCAGTCGGCCGGAAGCAGCCCGGGTCCGCAGGAAGCCCCACTCCACAAGACCGCATCTATGTCAACCAAACCTCCGTGTGGTCATGAGGGTTGCGTCTACCTGATACGAGGTTCTGCCAGGGGACACAGCCTGCGTCTGCATGGAGCTGGGCCCTCTAAGGAGGTGCAGATGGTGTCCACGCAGGAGGAGACTCCCCAAGGAAAGGAGGGCTGTATCCCCAGAGCACAAGACTCTATAAGATGCGGTCTGGATCTGCACAGGGCCCAGATTGGCCAGAAGACACAGATGGAGCCAATGGAGAACGAACGGCGCTCACCCTGGAGACACAGGCGGAGCCAACACCAGGGACCGCGGCTCTGCCGGGCGATGCAGACCGCCACCGCATGGACCACAGTCCTGCAGAGAACTGATGGCTGGTCCATCTGCGGACAAGGCAGCGCACGGCGTCGGAGGTCGTGTCACCTGTGGATGCAGCTGCCCTGGGCGCACGGCTCTGCCTGTTGGTGCCGGCGGCTGGGGCAGCGCTGTGCGAAGCCTCAGTGGAGAGACATGTGTGCAAGGTGAGCCTCGGCGGCTGGGGCAGCACAGCCACGAAGGCGGTGGCTCTGTCCTCGGGCACAAACTGTGTCTCCAGCTCAAGCTACATCTGTACAGGACAAGACTCCACAAGAAGATGTGGGCTGTGCAGCCAGAAGCTGTGTCTATATGAGCCCAGAGCTCCGGGTGGAGACACAGGCTGGGTCTGCGTACAGCCCAACCTCGGCTGCCCAGGACAAGGTGGGGCAGCCCCAGAGGAGGCTGCATCTGCCCAAGATGAGACTCTCTGTCCCGGATGAAGTTGCATCCGTCCTGAATACCATTATGTCTGCAGAGAACGAGGCTCTGTCTACTCACAATGAGGTTGCGACGGCACACCAGCCGGTGTCTGCACAGAACCGTGCGGATTCCACAGAAAGCAAGGCTTCTCAAGGAACTGCAACCTGCACTGGCACAGCCAAACCCCTGCCTGCATAAACGCACCGGGCTCTCTCATGGAGACGTGGCCCACGTTGAGAGGGTGCACGGCCCTGCTGAGCACTGCCACCTGGATCTGCATCCAATTACAGCCAGCATGTGGCTGATCCAGGGCTGCTGGAGGATCTGCAGCCTGTGTCTACACGGAGTGTGTGTGGCTCCAAGCTGGATCAGCAGGGAGCAAGGCTTTGCAACTTGTCATTGATGAACCCAGGCTCTATCTGCCAGTGTGACCTGTCTCTACAGCCAGCACATGGACGAACTCAGAACTAGCCAGTGCAAGGGAAAATCGGTTGCACTGAACTCAACTGCGGATCTTTGTGGACACTTGTCCTGCGTCCACACCACGTGCAGCTCCTCGAGGAACTGCAGCTCAAGTGAGGGAAGCAGAGACAGCTGCTGCAGAGGGCCGCCGGCTGCGTCCACCTGACCCAAGGGTGCTGCTCTCCCGGAGGTGCAGCCTGGGTTGGCAGAGCAGAGGGCGTGCTGCCAGGGGGCGCTGGCTAATTCTCACTGAACCAGGGCACCAGCTGGAGGCTCAGCCCAGGTCTACACTGAGCCTGGCTCGGCAAGGAGCTGAATGCCAGCTCAGGGTGGCCTCTCCCACGGAGTGCAGGCTGCCTCTTAATGGAGCAGAGGGCCACATGCAGGACCAGCCCGCCTCCGTGCCCAGCACGGTGCTGCTAAGAAACATCACCTGGATCAGGGCTGCCGAACGAGCCTCTGTGTGGGGCCGCTGGCAGAGCCTCACCAGAGCTGAGCTCCAAGCCCAGGCCGGGATTCACCGACACACAGCGCAGCCGGCGTCCTCCATCCCGGTCCCTCCCACCCCCAGCACCAGGCAGCTGGAAGCAGCCTTCCCAGGGCTGGATCCAGCCCTCCCAGTCAGCGTTTGCTTCTCTACCACTGCCTGCAGGATTCTCCCCCCTCACCATTTCATCGCTTCCCCCACTCTCTCTGAGCGTCCCTGAGGCCACTGTGCAGGTCCTCTCTCCTGGGTTCCAGAAGCCTGGTGTCCCCGGATTTGGACAGACTCCCATACCACGTACCAAGGTACAGACTGATTCCCTCATGCAAATCCTTCCGCAGGTCTTAATCTGTAAAAAGGCTTCCTAATAAATGTGAAAGACCACCAGAGCCTGATTCTCTCTCTCTCTGGTTGGGAGATTCGGGATTCATACACCCTGGGCAGCGTTTGGACAGGGGTTGGCGGGGTTGGCAACGAGCGTTCCCAGCAGAAGAGATTTCATGAAGAAAGGCCCGGGGGTAGGAAAGCATGGACTATTTGAGGAAACAGTAAGTCAGGCATATTTCCTGGAATGTGGTTGGCTGCTGTCTCTTGGGCTCCCTCGGCACTCGGTAGAGCTCTCCGTCAGCACTTGTCGCCCGGGACCCCATCGAAATCTCCTCTGCTGCCCCACCCTCAGAGGTCGAGCTCCTCACAGGGCTGCCCCACCCTCTTCCCTTTTCCTCTCCCTCCACGCTCCCCAGCAATCCCAGGAAGCCCCAGGCTGTTGGTCGCTCGCTGCAGTAGTGCTGCCCAATAGAGCTTTCTGTCCAACACACTAGCCCCGAGTCACACGTAGCTGTTGAGCTACTGGATCTATGGCGCATGTGAGCGAGGACCTGAATTTTAAATCATAATGAATCCTTTCTCTTTTCTATTTTAAAGTTGTGGTAAATAAATAAATAAATAAATATATATATATATATATATATAATTTGCCATTTTAGCCATTGTTTGTTTGTGTACATTTCAATGATATTAATTACATTCACAGCGCTGGGCAACCGTCACCACTGCTTTATTCCCAAAGCTTTTTCATCATCCCACACAGAAACTCTGTTTTCAGTTTTTTACAATTAAAATTAGTTTAAATTTAAATAGTCCCATGTGGCTAGTAGCCACCATATTGGACAGGGCAAGTCTAGAAGCCAACGAGCTCCATATCGACATCTCCTGCCTAGACCACCCCTCTGCCCGAAGCCCCAGTCCTGGATACCCAACTGTGTAATGGGCACCTCCAACTCAACAAACTTTCCAAAATTGAATTCATCATCTCCACCCTCACCTGCCAATACTGCTCCTTCTGGGTTCCCTGTTTTACAAAATGGCACCACCAGCCACCCCCAAGGCCTGCGTCAGAAACCCATGAGTCATCTCAGGGTCATCCCGTATCTCCCATTTACTTCGCTTCCACAGCCAATTATTTCCGAGCTCCACAGATTCTGCTTCCTTAAAGCGTCTCACCTGAGCCCCATCTCCTCCTTCCCTATTGCCACTCTTCAGGGCTGGCTCCCCCCTCCCATCCCTTCACCACCATACCCCAGGCCGCCCCCTTCCCCGAGCCCCTGCTGCCGGAGGCTGGCCGAGCTCCCAGCCCCTGCCCCTCAGCACTTCCCAAGTGTGGGGAGACCAGAGGGATGCTCTCTGTGAAGACCAAGACCTCGGCAAGCTTGGGAAAATCAGAACAAGGGCTAGGAGGAGGCTAGCCAGGCTTCTGAGACAGACCCCCAGGCTAGCCAAGAGGCGTGGGAGCAGACTTCCTATGTGAGACCCCGCAGATTGGAACTTGAACCCTGGCTCTGCCTCTGAACATCTGCCTCCGTTTCTCACCTGTAGGACGAGGACGATTTTCATCCATCCTCACTGTGCTGTGAGGCTGGCCGAAAGCAACGCAGGGGAAGGGGTCTGCCACATCCTAGGTAACAGGTCAGCCTCCCTAGGGGGCGGAGGTTACTGGTCCCAGCTCACAGGGGTGGGGAGTGCCGTGGCAGCACCTTGGAGATTATTCCAAGAGGTGACAGACTTGTCAACTGGAGTTCAGAGAGGGGTAAATGTCCTCCAGGAAAAGGGGCCAAATGAGGTCACAAACAACTCCATTTCCAGAAATGCCTCACCAAGTCCCTGGGGGTTTCCTGGGGGATGTCAGCTTGGTTAATGGGCAAGCCCTCCCAGCAGGGAGGTTTCTGTCTCTGGGCCTTTGTCACCCTTAATCCTGGCGAGTTTAACGGGGGAAATGTGTGCCTGCTGACTGCGCTGCCTGCTGGTCCCTGGGTGAGCCCCACGCACTGGGGCCTGAGGGGTGCTTCCTTCTCCCAGAGCCTAGAGGTCATGAAGTCATTAAAAAGGAGTGAAGCTTTTACTTGGAAAGAAATAAAGAAACTCCGAATTTGAGAAAGTGAGTTATCAGCTCCAAATGTCTAGCTTAACCTTCTGGTAGCAAAGATAGTGTTTTTGTTTTTGTTTTTCCTGTAGGTTCGCTCTGCAGGCAGGCAGCGCCAAGAGCGTCACCCCTGCTCCTTTAGTGAAAATGCAGCTATTACCGAGACCGAGACTGGCACCCTGGGACCGCCCTCCCCTTCGGTGATCTCTGGACACGATACACAAGAGGCCCCTGAGGGTGGTAACAGGCCCTCTTCACTGTAGCCAGGCCACAAGGACCTCTGTTTCAAAGACCTTCCTGGGCTAAGCTGAGCAGGGCTTAGAAGCCAGCCACGCCTTTGGCCCAGCCTCCTGCTTTGCTCTTAGCCCCTGAGGCCACGGGCTAGGACTCTCACCTAGAGAAGGCCTGGGGCCTGGCCAGGTATTTCTGGAAATGGAGTTGTGTGTGGCCTCACTTGGTCACTTCCCTGGGCAGTGTGCAGCCAATGGGCAGGGTACAGATAGCTGATGAACAAACCGTAAAGATGGGCTCCCAGCTTGGCCTGGCTGTGGGACCTTAGGCGTTACTTGGCCTCCCTTATTTTATGGCTGGGGAAACTGAAGCTTTGAGGACAGGGGCAACTTGCCGAGGGTCTGCACCCCACAGCACGCGCCGCATTTACCACCCTGAACGGGGGTCCCTTCCTCAACGGCCGAAGAGGGCTGTCCTCCAAGCCAGTATCTAATTCCCACAGGAAAACCTAATCTCGACATAACTCCACGCACACCGTACAGCTTGAGCCTCTGTCCCCTATGGGGGAGGCCGTCCTGAGCCCTGGCTGCGGATGGGGACGCACACACACACACAGACACACACACACACGCTCTTAAGCTGAATACCTAATCCTGCACAGAATGATGGATCTTTCCAACCACCTGCCCGTTCCTCCTTTGGCCCACAGAGCTCCCCTGTGACTCTTCCCCAGAAAACTTCGCTGCCATAAAAATAGACGTCGCTCAGGCATTTGGATGCATAGCTCTCACTCTCCTTCTAAACTGAGGAACTCATTCTAATATAGTGTTAGCTGCACGGTCGTGAAAAGAGAACGCAAGGGAGGGAGTGGAGCAGGGGACAGGCCTGGCTCCTTTGCCAGCCATGACTTCTAGGCCTGGGCCTTGGGGCCCTGGGCCCGGCAGCTGGGATGCTACTCACCTGACGAGTCAAAAGATACTCGCGGTGCAACCTTCCTACACTGTTGGTGGGAATGTAAATTGTTGCAGACACTAATGGAGAACAGCATGGAGGTTCCTTAAAAAGCTAAAAATAAGGGCTTCCCTGGTGGCGCAGTGGTTGAGAATCTGCCTGCCAGTGCGGGGGACGCGGGTTCGAGCCCTGGTCCGGGAGGATCCCACATGCCGTGGAGCAACTGGGCCCGTGCGCCATGGCTGCTGAGCCTGCGCTCTGGAGCCCGTGAGCTGCAGTGCTGGGCCCGCATGTCACAACTGCTGGGGCCCACGCGCCTGGAGCCCGTGCTCCGCAACAGGAGAGGCCACCGCCGTGAGAGGCCAGCGCGGCCCCAGCAAAGACCCAACGCAGCCAAAAATAAATAAATAAATTTATAAAAAAACCAAACAGGGCTTCCCCGGTGGTGCAGTGGTTGGGAGTCTGCCTGCCGATGCAGGGGACGCAGGTTCATGCCCTGGTCCGGGAGGATCCCACGTGCCGCGGAGCGGCTGGGCCCTTGAGCCATGACTGCTGGGGCTGTGCGTCCGGAGCTAGTGCTCCACGATGGGAGAGGCCACGACAGTGAGAGGCCCGCATACAAAAAAAAAAAAAAAAAAAAACCAAACAGCTAAAAAACTACAAATAGAGTTGCCATATGAGCCAGCAATACCACTCCTGGGCGTGTATCCAGAGAAAAGCATAATTCGAAAAGATACATGCACCCCAGTATTCATAGCAGCACTATTCACAACAGCCAAGACATGGAAACAACCTAAATTTGTTGTCAACCTTTGACAGATGAATGGATAAAGAAGATGTGGTACATATACACAATGGAGTACTACTCAGCCATTAAAAAGAACCAAATAATGCCACTTGCAGCAACATGGATGGACCTAGAGATTATCACACTGAGTGAAGTTAGTCAGACAGAGAAAGACAAATACCATATGATATCACTTATATGTGGAATCTAAAATACGACACAAATGAACTTATCCGTGCAACAGAGAGACTCATAGACATAGAGAACAGATTTGTGGTTGCTGAGAGGGAGAGGGGTGGGGGAGGGATGGATTGGGAGTTTGGGATTAGCAGATGCAAACTATCATATATAGAATGGGTAAACAACAAGACCCCACTGTATGGCACAGGGAACTATATTCAATATCCTGTGATAAACCACAATGGAAAAGCATATAAAAAGAGAATGTATATATGTATAACTGAATCACTTTGCTGTATAGCAGAAATTAGCACAACTTTGTAAATCAACTAGACTTCAATTTAAAAGAAAAGATACTCCCAGATGAGGACATGCCCTTTGGAAATGTGGCTCTAGTCATAGACCATCAAAAGTTTGGAAACCATCGAACCTAATCATCCCCTCGACTTTTATATTACAAACGTGGCTACTGAGGCTGAGAGAATCAGGTCAGGTCAACACACATTTTTCTGACTCTCTCCAGAGACTGACAGCCCCAACTGAGGGCTCCCTCCCCAACAGAAACAGGAAGGCATCACCATACCAGCCCCTTACGCTTTCCTGACGAGTCAAGCAGTGGCCTCTACCTGGAGCTTTCTGCAGGCAGACCCGGGGTGAGCAACCCAAGCCTATGGGACTCGTTCCAGGGTCAAGTTGCTCTATTTGACACCCCCCTGCTTCCTGGTAATCATATCCATGAACCTGACGGGAGTTAGTTCTCCCAGACCATGTGCTCGTTTCAAAGACCATCCAGGGCTGTGGGGCACGCTTGGGCAAAGCAGAGCCTTGGTGAAGTTAGGGCTGGGAGTGCCACAGGCAAAGGTCCCAGCTAACATCAGGTTTGGGGCAAATCACGCAGATTGTACCCAGCAGGCAGAGACCAGACTGCACCCCTCAGACCCACCAGCCTGGCAGGAATAGGAAAGCATTGGCGACTCTGCTTGCCCTCCCCCTAAGGCATCTCAAGCCACGTTGTGGGGACTGATGCCTCTCTCGTCTCAAAGCGTTGGAGAAGATGAGCTAGGTTGGCAGTTTCTCCTTCTTCCGGTGTCAGTTCCCTGCAGTTGGTGGAGTCCGATCATCGATGCCCATCTGGAAAGGGAGCGGATTCGGGGGAGACAGGAAGCAGGAGAAAGAAGCGCATCATTCCGCTGGATGCCAGTCAGGGCGGTGCCTGTGATCTGCCTGCCAGGTATGGCTGCAGAGGCCCCCAGAGCTGCCCATCCTCCTGCCTGCCCGGGGCCCCACAGGCCTTCTGTGGATGGGCCCTCTCCCTGTTTGCCCCAATGCTTTAGCTCAGAAAATGTGTGTGTATTTGGCAGGGTGGGGAGGGGTGGGGACAGGCACAGAAACTGGCTTGGAGCAGCCAAAGGCCTTTCACATGAAGACACAGGGAGTCGATTGCATCTGAGAGATTTTAGGGGCCCCTCGCCAGCTGATGGAAGCTGCAGCCAGGGAGGCCTGTTTCTCATCACACATCTCAGAGAGGAGAGACTGTCTCATCCTAGAGGAGGGTTCAAGCAAGGACTAAACCACCGTGTGCCAGGGAATGCCTCCCAGGGGTAGGAGGCCGAAGGCCAGGTGCTTGGGGGCCCCCTGCCTGGGATGCTGAGAATGCTCAGCCCTCTGGCCAATCGCCATTTTGGAGCTCTGCAGCCCCCAGCATGAGTCTGGGTTGCCATGGATTTCTGCAAGTCGTCTTCCCCAGGGCTCCCTGTGGGCGTGGTGGCTCTACCTGATCCAGTCCAGAGAGGGGGTGGCGAGTTCCATCCCAGGCCCCCGGGGAAGGTGGTCTCGGCCTGCTTATGACGTGTGGTAAAAACTGGAACAGGCTCCAAAGGGCTCCACAAGCCTTGGGCGGTCTTGATGTTCCTATAGCCACAGTGGAGGCTTGGGACACCAAGGCCTTGCAGGTGTCAGATTGGTCTGGAATCTATGCCTCACTGCGGACATGCTGATGACAACATGACAACATGGATGGACCTAGAGATCATCATACTAAGTAAAGTGAGTCTGCCACTGTGGAAAGGCAGTTTCTTGCTTGTTTCCTCACTTTCTTTTCAGTTCACACATTTTGGCTTCAGTATTCTCGTCACAAAGAACTTCTGTCCTTAGCGGCCATAAGATAAGCTTCCTCTTTCTTCCTCTCTTGCCAGCCTGTGCCATCAAGGGCTCCAATATGCCTCAGTGGCCAGCCTGAGATGCCTTGTACTCTGACCCCCTCCTCCTTGACTTTGAGCTCATGTACGGCTCAGGGAGGCTGAATAATGAGCCCCCAGATGTCTCCGTCCTAATCCCCAGAATCTGTGAATACGTTACCTCACGTGCCAAAGGTAATGGGCAGGCATGATAAGTTAAGGATCTTAAAAGATGGAGAGTGATCCTGGATGATCTGGGTGGGCTCAGTGGAATCACAGGGGTCCTTAAAAGAGGAAAGAGAGAGGCAGAAGAGTCAGAGAAGGAGATGTGATAATGGAAGCAGAGGTCAGAATGATGCCTTGCTGGCTTTGAAAGTGGAGGACGGGGGCCACAAGCCAATGAATGCAGTGGCCTCTGGAAGCTGGAAAGGGCCAGGAAATAATATTCCCCTAGGGCCGCTAGCAGGGGCACCATCCTGCCCACACCTTGATTTTGGCCCAGTGCAACTCATTTTGGACTTCTGACCTCTGAGACTGTAAGAAAATAAATGCGTGTTGTTTTTAAGCCACTAAACGTGTGGTAATTCGCTACAGCAGCAGTAGGAAACGGATACAGTGGCTAACGGTGTTTAAACACCAACCAGACACACAGCCAGCAGCTGTCACTGGTTGAAACTAATGTGCTATAGTGGACAGGGTGGGCAGGCAACCCCGAGTTCAAATCCCAACTCCTCCGCTTCCGGGGAGTGGGGCCTTGGGTAAAGTCACTTCACTTCTCTGAGCCTCAGTTTCCTCATCTGTAAAATGGCAAAACAAAACCACAATTTTCAGGTGTGTAGTTGAGTTAATAGCATTGTACCAACACTGATTACCTGCTTTTGCTAACTGTACCAAGGTAACATAAGATGTTACCGCTAGGGTAGCTGGGCAAAGGGTATGTGTGAACTCTCTGTACTGCCTTTGCAACTTCTCTAAAATAATGTCCAATTTGAATATATTTACCAATTTGAATTAAAATTATTTTAAAAACTTTAAAATCACAATCCTTAGGGATATTGTCAGGGCTGTAGTTAAGTTCTTAGTAGAATGAACAAACAGTACCAGCTGCGACTAATGCCTGCCATTGCTGTTAGATGACAGGCTGCCTTCAGAAACATTACAGAAAAAGCACTTTCTTCATGGGTGAACCCATCAAAAATACCATATAAGCAGGGAAGAAAGGATATACTACTGTATGAGATCCTTGCCAGGTCTGGGTTGGAACTGAACTAGTTGGTGTCGAGACACAGCTCAGGTGAAGAGAGGTGGGTGCTCATGGGGCACTTCGTTCTGGGGGAGCATTTCTGCCACCGGTCTGGCCTGCTATCCAATTGGGCTGGCCTGGGGCAAGGACAGCCATCACCCCACTGGAGCAGCGCAGCCCTTGCTGCCAACCACTTGGCCCTCGCAGGCTGCATCTTGGCCAGAGATGACCCTGCAGGTTTCTTTGAACATTCTTCGTCCACAGACTCTTGTCGGCCTTTTCTTTCTTAACATAAGCAATTTATCATGCAGCTCCCAGGACCTGGAGGGATATTTGCTCTTTAACCAAGATTCTTTGCTTTTAAAAGCCCCATTGTGCATTCAGGGCCCTTAAGCTAGGAACAGACTGCCGCAGTCTAGACTCGCGCCTCCCAATCTAGAAAGAACTCGGTGGACCGGAAGGCATTCGGCAGCCTCCCAGGCAGCTCGAGCCCTGTCGACCAGGCCCTCAGATAGCAGGGGTTACCAGTGTTCAGAAAGCACAGGCCTAAGGCAGGCCTCCCTGTCCCCTTCATTCAGACTGAGAGAGGAATGCCCAGTGGAAGGCCGGGGCCCAGGTCCCCAGTGGGGCTGACAAGGTGCTGCCCAAGCTGGCCCTGCCCTGTCACCCCACCAGGCCTCGCTTCCAGGCCCTCTAACCTTACTGTTCTCTACCCTCCCGGGCACATTTGGCCGTCACCAATCCCCTGTCCCATCCTTCCAAACACAGGCACACGTGGCCTTTCCATCTGGCAACATGCCACTCCTCCCGGGGATCCTCCAAAGTCACCTGCCTCAGGCCGAGTGAGCTGGCCCTGCTCTGGGGACCCCTGTCCCATCCCGGCACTCAGCACACTGGAGTAAGATTATTTGAAGACCTGCCTCCCCACAGGTGGTGGGTTCCTGGAGAATACAGCCCAAGCCTCTGCCCCCAGCTCCTGGCACAGGAAATGGTGGTGAAGGGGATGAGGGAGCGAGCGAGCGTGTGTGCGGGGTTCGGGGGGCTGAGGGAGTGTGGAGCCACGGCCACTGCAGAAGCCTGATTCAGGAGTTCTCTCCAGGGCCACCTTTCATTTGTCGCATTCATAGGCAAGGATTCAGGAGTGAAATGAGACACATTTCTATCCATGGCATGACTAATGCAGGGGCTTTTTTACTGCCGATTACAAAAATAGCCCAAGGGCTTCCCTGGTGGCGCAGTGGTTGAGAGTCCGCCTGCTGATGCAGGGCACACGGGTCCGTGCCCTGGTCCGGGAAGATCCCACATGCCGCGCAGCGGCTGGGCCCGTGAGCCATGGCCGCTGAGCCTGCGCGTCCGGAGCCTGTGCTCCGCAACGGGAGAGGCCACAGCAGTGAGAGGCCCGCGTACCGAAAAAAAAAAAAAAATAGCCCAAATGTGTGGAGGCTCCCTAGGGATGGATGACATCATGCTAGCCTCTGTGAAGTCGGCTGCTTTTGCGGGGGGGAGTTACATCGTTATTAGCTATTTTGACTATGTGGAGGAAAGGGTCCTTGGTGAAAGGCCAGCCTGCATCTTCCCACCGGCCCAGGTCCCAGAGGCTGCAGGTCCCACTGGCGAGGAGCAAGCATCAGATCCTCTGCCATCCGTCCCGGTGCTGGGGCCTCTGAGGGCAGTAGGGGGGCCTCTGGCTCCCAGGCCCTATGCCATGGCCCTCCTGGTACCAATGGGGCTCCCCATCCATCTACTCTCGGGGCAGAAGGGAAGTAGCTCCCCTCGGGGGCCTTCTGAGCAGCCTGACGCTCAAGCATCTTCACAAATGCATCTCCGAGCCCCTCTGCAAGCTGCTGCATGCAGAGACAGGCAGGGAAGGACCGTCTCGAGCCTCGCCAGATGCCGGCTCCAGCTCCAGTGCATGGTCAGTAGGCACAGGGTGAGGCCTCTGCTTTAAAGGAAACTTGGTTGTGATAGAAATAATACAGAGAGACAGCGTGCACCCTTTACCCCCAGTGAGACAGATCTCATTTTTGAAAGTGAGTCTGAGCTGGGGGTGGGGTGCATATGGGCGCTAGTACAAGGGACAAGGGAACAAGGAAGATAGAAGAGGCTATTGTTCACTCAAAGCCAGGTCTGATATGCTTGATCCCAAGCTGAAACTTCAAAAAGAATCCTTCTCTTTTTGCAGCATCCAAAGCAATGAAGAAAGTGAGCTCTGAGTAGGCCGTGTTGCCCATTTGCCCCTTTGGTTCCTCCCAGGCCTTCTCCTGTGCCACCCCTGCTCCTGTGCCCACTGCCCTGCATTTGAAGAATGGGGGGTCGCTGGACAGCCCAGCATCCCCCTGCATCAGAGACCTCCCCGCAGCCCACAAGCAGGCAGCCGGAGATGTCCACACGGCTGCAACGCGGGCCTCGGGAATCACCAGCTTTCTGCGGAAACCTCGCTTCTGTCCTGGACCCCCGCTCTCTCCCAAGTGCCTGCAGACGCCCGCGATTTCCACCACCTGTCCTTTATCAGGAAGACGGGCTCTCGACTGTCAGGCCTCAATGGTCAAGTCTCATCTTTATTTCCTCTCAGATTCCTAAATACCAGCAAGGGATTCGAGTTCATCTTGACAGACAACAGCACTTAAGAAACATTTTTAGCTATAAAAAAAGAAAAGTAGCTGTGACCCTCTTCCTTGGGGTGGACAAACGGAGTCCCGTTGATAGCCTCTTGAGTACCGATGATATTTTGATTTGCTTTTCAGAGTCCTGGGCAGTTGCCTCCACCCAACTTTTGTATAAGCCACTGTCAGGAGTGTCTAACGAGCTCACCTAGTTGGTGTAAATGACCCTCCAGTAAAGCTCTTTACTTGCTAGCTACAGGGAAAGCTGAACGTGAGCTCCAGGGCAAAGCAAGATGGGCAAGAAAAGCCGAGCGCTGGAGAGGGTGGAGGTGAAGGGCTGTCACTCACACACTCCCAAGTGGTGCCAGACAGAGAGCCCAGTAACTGGGGCAGGACAGATGGGGAGCCCGTGGATGGGCATCTAGATGGGGAGCCCGTGGATGGGCATCTAGAGCGGGAGCCCAGCTCCGCTTGCTCCGCTGGCCTCCACAGGCCAGGACGGTGCTGTCTGGTGGAACGTTCTGCGATCATGGAAATGTTCTAGATCTGTGCTGTGCCATATGTAGGCACCAGCCACATGTGCCTCTGGAGCCCTCAGAATGAGGCTGGTGCAACGGAGGAACTGGATTTTTAATTATATTTAATTTGAATTTAAGTCAAAAACAGGCACCTTACCTATAGTGTGGCTACCATCTACACGAGCCCAGAACAGACCCCTCGGAATTTTCCCATCCCTGCCCTCACCCTGTGTCTCCCCAGCCCCCCCGCAGTGGGTGCTCCCTTTCTGTAAACGTTGCTTTTTCTTGCTAAAGGTTTGGGCAGGCCCTAAACACAGCTCCCTTCTCATAGGCTGAGCAAAAGGCACAGCCCAGCCTTGCTGAGCTGCTCTTTCTGGGCACCGGGAGCCCCACTGGGCATGGGGCACACCCATGACTGACTGGGGGGGGGGGTCCAGCCCTGGGGTCCGAGGGCATGGCTTTCCTCTGAGATTCGGTCTTCGGTGGCCTTAAGTTACAATCCATATGGCCTCTCCCGGCGTGGCCTGGGGAGCTTTGCTCATCACCCCCAAACCAGCCAAAGTGGACTCCTAGCTCCCACCAGGGCACCCGACGTTGGCCTGGACCGTGCCAAGCCTGGGCTGGGCGCTGGAGGAATGAGTGAGGGAAAG
>NW_006779039.1:162599-175898 GCF_000442215.2 Lipotes vexillifer | reverse complement strand
GAAAGAGAGACCAGGAGCGCTGGCACCCAAGGACTCCGATCCAGTGCAGTGGGGGAGAAGGGAAAAAAGGAGGGGGAACAGTGGTCCTGGAGGGAGGCTTGGAGGTGGGCCCTAGCGAGCGAAAGTGGTACAGAGTGGAAGGGAGAGGGGTCAGAGTCACGCGGGTCTGAGTGCGAATCTCAGCTCGGCCCTGTGTTAGCGGGGGGTGTGCAGCTTACCTTTCTGCGCCTCGGCTTCCTCATCTGCAAAACAAGTATAATAACCGTCCCCATGTTTTAGGGCTGACACGGGGAATTGGCCAAATAAAAAGTTACATGTAAAGCACTTAATCCATACCTGGATATACGAGGCCCTCACTACGAGGTAGAGTTTCTTCTAAGCATAAGTGAAGACCTGGGAAGAGAAGGGCAGTTTGGGCCAGGACCGTTCAGAAAGAGGTGTAGGCCGCCACTAGGGGGTCTCAAGCAGGCCAGGGGAGCAGGTTATGTCATGAGAGGGGAGGCTGGGCCCCCAGGCTGGACCCAGATCGCAGAGGGCTTCGGAAGCTGCACCTGGCTTTGGACTACAGCCTCCGGGGTGCGGGGCTCACGGAACCCTCTGAGCGCGGAACTAACAAGGGGCGAGTGGGGCTGGAACAATACAGACAGTGGAAAATCACAAAGAAGTTTGAATGGCTCATTTTGCGGGGCCGCTGGGGGGGAAGCCCTGGGAGTTCAGAGCCCTGCAGAACTCCCAGGGAAGAGGAACCAAGTGGAGCCCGCCTTGGTGGCTGCGTGGTCAGCTGAGGAGCACGCTGGCACAGCCGAGCCACTGTTGGCAGAAAGGGGGCACCAGGGAACTGCTGGGTCAGCAGCCGCCTGCCCTTTCCGAGCACCGAAGGAAAGGGTCTGAGCTCTCACTCCGACTTCAGGCTTTCTCTTGCACCTGAGCTGGGCTGCTGCCCGGGGGCAAACTGAATGAACACTCTCTGTAGCCCTAGCTCCTCTGGACACTCCAGAGAACTCGCCCCGGGAGGAGATAACTCTATAGGGCCGCGTTCCTCGGAGGCACAGGGACCGGTAGAGGCGGAGGCGGGATCCCAGCAGAAGGGGCCCTGGCACTGGAGGGAGACTCGGGGGAGCGGCGGCCGGAACCCAGTGTCGGGCAGTCAGGGAAGCAGGGAGCAGGTGGAAGGGCTGGGTCCCAGGCCAGGTGTCTGTCCCCCTTCCTGCCGCATCTCCCATCAGAGGCTCTCTGCCATTGCTTAACACCCAAACCCCTGCCTCCTGGGTACCGACTTCCTGAATGACAGGCTGCCGGTCTGCCCCACGGCCTCACGACTGGGAGCCCCGTCAGGCACCGTGCTCAGTGCCCCGTGCCAGTGATGGAGGAGGGTTTAAGAGCCTGGGCCCCTGCACAGGGAGCAGCCTGTTGGTGGAGCTGAAGAGGCCTCAGCATAAGTGGGAGGCTCTAGAAAATACTGAGGATGAATCCGAAGGGCCTTTCACCTCATTCCCTTCCCTGAAAAGGCCAATTTTTAAAAAATGAGCGCCCCTCCCAGGCACTCCCATTGAGAAGCTAAGACAGGCCCTTGTGGGGGATTGCCCCCCTTGCACACTCCCGCGTGACGGGAGGGCATTCGCCGGCCAGCACCGGCCCCCTGGAGCAAGCCCACAGGAGCTGGTATCCTCAAGAGGCCAACATGGCATAAGCTCTTATTCTCTGGTAGCAACACATGCTTTTTATGGGCTGAGAGAGCCAAGACTTTTGATAGGTCGCTGGGGAATGGGCCTCACACACATCTAGAATGTTCTGGTTGGTGCCAAGCTATTTTTTGATTTTCGTCTCATGATCAAATCATGCAGCCAAAAATACAAACAGCGTTCCAACTTCTAACATGAGTATCATCTTTACCCTGGTAACAAATATGATCATTTAAGAAGTAGGATAAAGAACACATTCGTGTATCTGGTTTTTGCATATTCCACGAGACACACAAAGATGAGAGCTTGTCAGAGAGGGCGGAGACCTAAGGGGCCATGAGGCCGACCTCTGCACTTTCGTGATGGGGAAGCTGAGTCCCAGAACAAATGAAAATACAGGCAGCATCCTTTGAACTGCAGTTGTACCTTAAATTTTACAAAACTTTTCACCATCTCTTGAACTTTCACTCGCACCGTGAGAGGCAGAGGCTATGCAGTGGATAAGAGCCGGTAATTAGGAGCCAGACCCTTGCAGTTTGGAAACTTACTCATTGTGTGAGCTGGGGCAAGTCTCTGAATCTCTGAGCCTCATGGGGATCATAATAGAACCTAATTCTTAGGGTTGTTGTCAGGGTTCAATGAAATAACACATACAACGTGTTTAGAACGGTGCCCGCCTCACACTATGGACTATGAAGGTGCCAGCTACTGCTTTTTTTTTTTTTTTTTTTTGCGGTACGCGGGCCTCTCACTGCTGTGGCCTCTCCCGTTGAGGAGCACAGGCTCCGGACGCGCAGGCTCAGCGGCCATGGCTCACGGGCCCAGCCGCTCCGCGGCATGTGGGGTCTTCCCGGACCGGGGCACGAACCCGTGTGCCCTGCATCGGCAGGCGGACTCTCAACCACTGCACCACCAGGAAAGCCCCCAGCTACTGCTTTTTTAAAAGAAATCTTATCAGGATCCACAAAAGCCTCCTGAAGTGGGAAGAGCTAGATTATTATTCCATTTGACAGATCATAAAATTGAGGCTCGGGGAGATACACTGATTTGCTTGATTTTATATAACTAGTCAGTGGTCAAGCCAGGAATCAATCCCATATCTCTAGACTCGACACACTGGGGCCCTTTCCACCAGACCAGCCAAATCCTGCCCACCTAACTTATAAATAAGTCTAGGAAACACCTTTTTTTTTTTTTTTTTAATACTTCTCTAAAGTTCTGAGGTGGCCTACAACGAAGACACAGATTAAAGAGGGCAGTGGGACTAAACCTTTGAGAGAGAAGTCAGAAACATTCAGAGAAAAGAGAGAAGTCACTTCACTGAGACCCGGGGCTGAGATCACTGGGACCAAAATCCGCTTGGCTCCGAGCTTCTTGGCATCCAGAGAACAGGAATGATGGGGCCAGATTCTGACCAGTATTGTCAATAGGAAAGTTTCTGGGTTAAGAAGTGACCAGGGATGGCAGGGGGTGGGAAGGCCGTGCTGCATCATTGCTAAGCCTGCCCCGTGGCTGGGCTGTACAGACACAAGGGAAAGGGAAGCAGGGATGCCACGGGCATGCAGATCCAGGCTGCAGACCTCAGCGGCAACTTGGTCACACCAGCTGTCCCCGGCAGGAACACGTTTTAGGGGAGGCATGTGACAGGCCAGGTCCAGGAGGGCTGCAGAGGTCTAGGAGCTGAAAACTGCTCCTTCAGGAGATGGTCAGGCCGCAGCAGTGCAGAGAAGGAGGCTATCGGCCCCAGCAGGGAAGAGAATGGAGTTAGTTCATAGAGTGTTAAGAGGGGCTTCCCGGGTGGCGCAGTGGTTGAGAGTCCGCCTGCCGATGCAGGGGACACAGGTTCGTGCCCCGGTCCGGGAGGATCCCACGTGCTGCGGAGCAGCTGGGCCCGTGAGCCGTGGCCGCTGAGCCTGTGCGTCCGGAGCCTGTGCTCCGCAACGGGAGAGGCCACGACAGTGAGAGGCCCGCGGCCTGCAAAGAGAAAAAAAAAAAAAAAAGAAGAGTGTCAGCAGCTCCGTCCTGGTCCAGGCAGGCGGGCATGCAGGGCTACAGGGCTCAGCAGTTCTCTGCCCCTCCACACACCCCTTCTGTCAGCCACCTGGCCCCTGGATCGAGCCCAGGCTTCTTTCCACCTGTGTCAGGGCCGGGGCACCGGGAATGAGGAAACGCTGAAGAGCTGGGAGAGTGGACAGGTCCCAGTGGCTTGGAACTCAGGTACCCTTTAAAGACAGTGCCTCATCAAAACATACATATATACTGTTTGGGGTTGAATTGTATCCCCCTAAAATTCATGTTGTAAAGTCCTGACACCCAGGACCTCAGAATGTGACCTTATTTGGAAATAGAGTCATTGCAGGTGTAATTAGTTAAGCTGAGGTCGTACTGGGGTAGGCAGGCCCTCATCCACTATGACTGGGTCCTCATACAAAGGGGAAATTAGAGCACAGACACACAGAGAGAGAACACCATGTGAAGGTGAAGACAGAGATCGGGCTGATGCCTCTACAAGCCAAGGAACACTCAAGATGGCCGGTAAACCATCAGAAGCCGGGAGAGAGGCCTGGAACACATGCTCCCTCACGGCCCTTAGAAGGAACCAACCCTGCCCACACCTTCATCTTGGACACCAGCCCCCAGAACTGGGAGACAATACATTTCTGTTGTTTAACCCTCCCAGCTTGTGGTACTTTATTACAGCAGCCCCAGCAAACTAATACACATGTGTGTGTGCACACACACACAACGCCCCCTCCCTGTAGGTACAAATGCGCTTTTCCAGGCCTGTGACACAGAAAGGCACATTTCCCGGAGAAGCAGGGCCCAAGTAGGGCCATGTGTGTGCAAAACATTAGCAGGTTTAAGTCAACTTCCCATTTCTAGTAGACGCTGACGCAGATGCAGGATGAAAACAAACCCGTCCTTTCCGTGCTGCTCTCTAGACGCAAGGGCACGTCTATATTCACAACATCACTTAAGCCCCATCAACACAGAGCGGGTGCAGATGAAGAAGGCCTGAGCCTGAAAGGTGGGTGCCGTCTGCGTGGGGAGGGTGGGGCAGCCTAGTGTGTGAATATTCCTGCCCCGGTGCGTGTGGGCGCAGAGGTAGCGGCAGTGACTGGGAGAGCGCAGGGCCGTTGTTTAAGAAAAGACCACTTGGGGCTTCCCTGGTGGTGCAGTGGTTAAGAGCCCGCCTGCCAATGCAGGGGACACGGGTTCGAGCCCTGGTCCGGGAGGATCCCACATGCCGCGGAGCAACTAAGCCCGTGCGCCGCAACTACTGAGCCCGCATGCCACAACTACTGAAGCCCGTGCGCCTAGAGCCCGTGCTCCGCGACAAGAGAAGCCACCGCAATGAGAAGCCCGCGCACCACAACGAAGAGTAGCCACTGCTCTCCGCACCTAGAGAAAGCCCGTGCGCAGCAACAAAGACCCAACACAGCCAAAAATAAATAAATTGAAAAAGAAAAGACCACTTGACTTCTTTGCACGATTCCCCGAGTGTCCACCCGGCCAGCATGGCGCACGGTGCGCTCTGCTCATTATGATGCGGCTTCCTTTCCACTGGGACATTCCCCTCTCCCTCTGGGGCAGCAGTTGACCGGAATCAAAGCTCTTTCAGGTTGTTTACCTCACTGTCAACTCAGTTCTAAGGAGGGAGGCAAAGAAAGGAGGAGTGATTTGTCGTTCATTCCTGAGGTAGCCGGGGCTCAAATTCCAGCCTTCAAGTTCAGTGTTATTTTTGTAACAATGAGTATGGATTATTGAGCACCTACTATGAGCCAGGCCCTGCCCCAGGGGCTTTGTGGACGCTCTCCTGGGGAAGCCAGGAGGCATCTGCAGGTCTCGCTGATTCTGTGGCCTGGCTGGACACAATCCTCCAATGCTGTCCCCTCTGGGCGACCTCCAGAGTGGAACACTTGAACAAGTGGCCAGGCTGACAACTTGTTCCCAGGCCCCAGGAGATGCTTGTGAGGAATGACCCCAAATGCCCAGCACCCAGCTGGTAGACCAGTAATCCACGCAGGAAGTTCTCTGGCTAGGGGCCCAGCTCCCAAGGGCTGTTTAGAGACAGTCTCATTCCCTCCTTGTAACTCTTGAAACCCGAGGGCCAGCTCTCTTGGGTGCTAGTGAGCAGCAACCACCCAGGACTGCTCCGGTGACACGTTCCCTCTCGCCCAGAGCTGGCCTGGAGCCCAGCTGGCAGAAACCATGGCCCAGTGCAGGTGACAGGAACCCTGGCAAGTGAGTTATCCTTGGAACCTCTCTGGGCTAGAGGGTCCCTGGAAGCAGCAGTCCCTCTGGCCTGGGACATTCCCTCTGCCGAGGGGAGGGGTGCTCAGTGGCCCCACCTGCTGGAGCTGTTGGCACAGCTCACCCGCCTGTGATGTAAGAAATTAGCCCCAGAGGATAGTTAAGGGGACAAAGGGAATTCTTCCTAGAGAGAGAGAAATCATTTCCTCTAAGAATTGTAAGCTCTGGAGATTTGCAAGGGAACAGCACGGATGTTAAACTAACATGCTGGGGAGGAAAGGCAGGTGCCAGGCTAAATAAAGACACGTTCAGGCCGTACACAGAGAACACGTTTCTTTATTTCCACAGGGAGACACAAATGTATATTAATAAGGATTCTGAACGCCAAGAAATCAAATAATGACATAAACATCACGTAAACACCAAAGCCCCAGAGTTGGCTGCAATCATTTGCTATGGAAGGAATAGAGGATTTTGACTGCCTGCCCTGCTCAGCAGCCTTCCAAACCTTCACAAAAGACAACTGCTCTGGGACTTGACGCTCTATATGAGAAGCTCCTGGCCTCAGCCCTTGACACTGGGGAGAAGCCCTAGGAAGGCACTGCAAGCACTGAATGCACAACAGCAAGGATGTGAGCTGGGATTCATATTATGGGCAAGGAGCTCTGTATTTAAGTCTTGAGGCAAGTTGGCTTCCTAACCCCAAGGGGCACACAGACCTTCAGACGTGGTAGGACATTGGTGGGGAGAGGGGACCTGAAGAGGACAGCCTCTCCACATGAGCCCCACACACAAGAGGACAGGTCCTTGTGTACAGCATGGGAGGACATAGGCGAGAGTGGCTGCTCCCATCCACACCTGTGCCCAGCTTTGGCCTGCTGGACAGATAGCCATAGACGCGCCAGTGGCGCCAAGGCCACACAATCCTGATGTGGGCCTGAGGTAGATATCTATCTATCTCTTTTTGCCTGCCAAGCATCTTAATTCCATTTGCAGGTTTGAGGAAGCTGAAAGCACCTGTTACTCTCCTAGCTTCCTGTTGAAGCTAGGGTGGGGTCTATGACTGAGGCTTAGGCCATTAGATTTGGAGTCAGTGCTAATACTGAAGACAAGCAGGGCCAGCAGAGAATCTGCCACAGCATCCCATTTCCTGGAGCAGCTGTACCACGGATGCCAGAGGCCATCCATGGTGATACTAGTGGACAAACGACAAGGTCTACTGCTCAGTGGTGCCAACACAGGTGTCCTTATCAGACTAATAATTCTGTGCCATGATTTTGTCTGTGGACCTAGCCACATGGCCAACAAGCCTGATTCTCTAATTCTCCCAGCAATTCTGTGAGCTACCCAATATCCTTCCTATAAATTCCTTTATCTAAAGGCTCCGCATGTTCATTAAGTTTTCTGATTCTCTGTTCTTTCAGATCTTACCTCCCTAACCCCTAGTATTTTATTAGATCTTTAATATTTTGAAGAGACTCTTTTTAATGTTTTAACTAGAATTTTTATTTCTCTTCAGTGGGAGGGCTAATCCTCCACTATCAAAACTGGAAGCCTCAACGTTTCAAATCTGATTTCCCCATCAGGGTCAGGCAGCCATGAGCCAGGGATTCACCAAGCCTCTAGTACCACCCTTATCACCTTTTTTTTTGATCATCCATTTATCATCATAACGGGGACTCTTTGAGTAAATGAACAAGGTCCAATTTATTTAGACGTCCTCGGCACTTAGCACAGAGCCTGGCTCAAAACAAATATGCAGGAAATGCTGTTAGGATGAATGGAGTACTTAGGCTGTGGTTCTTAGAAGAGAGATTTGTGTTGGACCTCAAAGGATGGCTAGGTTGCGGAGAGAATAGGGAAGGATATATTCCAAGTTCTCAACAAGGATTTATGGGTCCTCTATCAATCAGGGTTCTTCGCTGTAAGCAACAGAAACTGACTCTGGATGATTTTCTGAAGGAAGAATTAATGAACTGGAAAAAAAAATACAAGATGCACAGAGAAACAACTGAACAGAAAGGGACAGAGAGGGTAGCATGAGAAGATCTAACCTATGTGTAATTGGTATCCAAGGAAGAGAAAGGAAAGGAAAGAGAAAATGGGAGCAGAAGAAGTATTTGAAGAGTTAGTGGTTAAAGACTTTCCAAAAGTGATAAAAGGCATCAAACCACAGACTCAAGAGGCCTACAGGCCTAAACAAGAATCATATACTGAGGCATATCACAGTAAAACTGCTGAAATAAAAGACAAACAGAAAATATCAAACACAGCCATAATTAAATTAGATGATGTTTGGGATTTACTTTGAAATGATGCAATAGTACTGGAAGAAGTGGGCAGGGTTATAGATAAAAATATATGGGGAACTTTCACTTCCAGAAGTGTTACCAATTACGTAGCAGAGGAGTCCTCCCACAGTAAACAATGGTAAAACTGGACAAAATATATGAAGCAATTGCTTTCAGGCATATAAATTTGACATTAGACCTTAGGCAACAGATAGCACAAGACTTCAATCCCTGAAAGCAAAGGACGAGCTCCACAGTTGCTCCAGTTCTCTGCGTGGGGAAAATTCCCTAACTGCAGGGAGGCAATCTGGAATCCCAGCAGAGAATGGTGGTCCTACTGAGGTGAGAAAGCAGTGATCAGAGTTATGGGAAGCTAAAATGGCTGTGATCTTTGGGATAGGGTACTGGAGAGGAGAGAGCTACAAGTGGGAATAAGCACAAAAAGTCCATGTGTCAGTTTGCTAGAGATGTCATAATAAACTACCACAAACTGGGTGGCTTAAACAAATATATTGTTTCACAGCTCTGGAGGCGAGAAGAGAAGTCCAAAATGAAGGTGTGGGCAGAGTTGGTTCCTTCTGAGGGCTATGAGGGAAGGATACGTTCAAGGCCTCTCTCCTGGGCTTGTAGACGGCCATCTCATCCTTATATCTCTTCATATCACCTTCCGCCTATAGGTATCTCTGTGTCCAAATTTCCTCTTCTTATAAGGACACCAGTCATATCGGATGAGGGCCCACCTTCATGACTTCACTTTAATTTGATTACTTCCATAAAGACCTTCTCTCCAAATATGGTCACACTCTGAGGTACTGGTGGTTAGGACTTCAAAATATGAATTTGGAAGGAACATAATTCAACATGTAAGAGTCCATGTGGGGGCTTCCCTGGTGGCGCAGTGGTTGAGAGTCCGCCTGCCGATGCAGGGGACACGGGTTCGTGCCCCGGTCCGGGAGGATTGGTCTAATATATTAATATTACTGATTTGATGTATCTGTAAATATACTTAGTATATAACTGGGTAAAATAAACCAAACTGCACAAGTAAAAAGACTTTCAGAAATAGTAACCTTTAGAGAATGTGAATAAAAATAACAGATGATATTGGATATCTGCAATGTTATTTGCAAAGAAATTGATGTTTAGAAGCAAACATACTTCCCAAGTATCGCAAAAAAAAAAAAAAAAAAAAAAAAGAGTCCATGTGGGATCCCCTGAAAGTCTTTGGCTGAGTCTGGGCTATAAATAGGCAGAACAAGATACCATCTCTGATGTTAAGTATACAATAAAAACTTACTAAACCTACAAGGAAGCATGAAATTGTGAAAAGAGCAGTCAATTGAAATCAACCTTGAGACGGTCCAGATGTTGGATTTAGCAAAGACTTTAAAGCAACCATGAAAAAAAATATGTTCTCAGAATAAAAGGCAAATATAGTATTGATGAATGAACCACCCAAAATAACCAAATGAAAGTCTAGAATTGAAAAAGGACAATAACTGAAATGAATAATTCACTGGGTGGGATTAGTATTAGTTTGAAAAAGACAGAAGACAGACTCAGTAACTTTGAAGACAAATTAACAGAATTTAACCAATGTGAAGGACAGAGAAAAAAATTGAAAAAAATGAACAGAACCTCAGGGACCTTGAGAAATCAAATAGTATAATATGCATGCAAATTGTAGTCTCAGAAGGAGAAGAGAGTGAGAACGAGGCAGAAGAAATGTGTTAAGAAATAATGGACAAGGTTGTCCTAAAGTTTGAGGAAAATTATGACTTATAGAACCAAGGAGTGAAGTGAACCTCAAGCAGAATAGATACAAAGAAAACCATGCCTAGCCATATCATAGTCAAACCACTGAGAAAGTCGCAAAAGAAGTCAGGAGAAAAACATATACATCCCACACAGGGGAACAATGATACACACTGTGCTGGAGCAATTGGATAGCCACCAGCAAAAAAAAAAAAAAAATAAGAAAAAAATCACCACATGGATCTCTCATGTTGCCCTTTTATAGCCTTTCCTTCCCCTACCCGTCCTTCACCCTATTAACCAGCAATCTGTTCTCTATTTCCATAATTTTGTCATCTCAAGAATGTTATATAAATGGAATCATACATATAAAAAAGCCAATCATAAACGGGGTTGGCAATTTTCATTGAGCAGAATACTCTGGAGATTTATTCGGGTTGTTGCATACGTTGATGGTACTTTTCTTTTATTGCTGAATAGTATTTCATGGTATAGATGTATCACAGTTTGTTTAACCACTCTGCTTGTTGAAGGACATCTGGATCATTTCCAATTTTAGGCTATTATGAATAAAGCTGCTGTAACATTTGTGTACAGGTTTTGTGTGGACATAAGTTTTTATTTCTCTGGGATAAATGCCAAGAGTGCATTTGCTAGATTGCATGGTAGTTGCATGTTTAGCTTTTTAGGAAACTTCCAAGCTACTTTGCAGAATGTCTGTACCATTTTATGTTCTCAGCAACAACATATGAGTGATCCAGTTTCTCTGCATCTTCCTCTAGGCTGCCCCTAGATTGAGTTGTTCTGTATTTTTATTGTCGTGGTAGTTATCAATACATCAATCTATCTTTGTGTAAAATTCACAGAAATATATATGAAAATGTCAATTTACAAATAAAAATTTAAGAACGAACAGCAAAATTGTAGGAGTTATATTGACAGACTTTTAAAGACTCATTATAAAGACTGAATAATCAGAAAAGTGTGGTATTGGTGTAAGAATAGACAAATAAATCAATGGAAAAGAATAGAAAGTCCAGAAATAGCTTCACGCACATTTGGCCAATTGATTTTCAACAAAGGTGCCAAGGTAGTTCAGTGGGCGATAACACAAACTTCAAAAAAAATGGTGCAAGTACAACCGAATATTCATATGGGGAAAAATGAACCTGAACCCTTATCATATACCATATATAAAAATTAACTTGCAATGGGTCATAAATCTAAATATAAAAGCTAAATCTATTTAAAAATTCAGAAGAAAAGTAGAAAAATATTTGCAAATATGGGATAGGCAAACATTTTCTTGATAGGACACAAAAAGGATTTACCATATTAAAAAAATGATACGTTGGGTCTCATCAAATTTTGCTCTGTGAAAGAACCACTAAGAAAACTAAATGATAAATTTGCCAACTACATATCTGAAAAAAGACTTGTATAGAGAATATACAAATTACACTTACAATTTAATAACGAGACAAGGAACCCAATTTAAAAATGGGCAAACAATTTAAATAGGACACTTCACAAAAGAAGACATACGAAGGTCCAAAAAATACATGAGATATATACTCACTATCATTTGTTATCAAGGAAATACAAATTAAAACACAAAGAGAGATCACGTCACACTCACTTGAATGGCAAAACTTTAAAAGCTGGACAATAACAAGTGTTGGCAAGGACGTGGAGCAACTGGATCTCTTAAGCTGTGCATTGTGTGAACACAGAATGGCATGATCACTTTGGAAAACCCTTTGGCAGTTTCTTGTAAAGTTTAACATATAGTAACCATACAGCTCAGAAATTCCATTACTAAATATTAGCCAAGAGAAACGAAAACATATGTTCACACATATTTGTATACAAATGTTCATACCAGCTTCATTTTTAGTAGACAAAAACTGGAAACAACCCAAATGCCATCGACAGATGAATGGATAAACAAGTTGTAGCATATGCACAATATGGAATATTACACAGCTTTGGAGAAAACCAAACTTCCTATACATGCAACATCATGAACGTGCTCAAGAAAATTGTGGTGAGCAAAAGAAACGTAGGACACAAAGAATATGTACTACATTGTTCCATTTATATGAAATTCTACAAAAGGCAAGACTAATCTATAGTGACAGAAAGCAGATGAGCTCTTGCCTGGGGCTGGGGCAGGAGGGATTCAACTGCAAGAGGGCACCAGGGAGCTTTTTGAGGTAACAGAAATGTTCAATACCAAAAACGTGGATCAATCTTGCAAACAATAGAAGGAAGCCACACACAAAAGAATACATATTGCATGATTTCATTTATATTAAGTTCAAAAAAATAGGCAATGCTAAAGGAGAGTGCTTAGGGATCCATGCTTCAGTTGCCACTTAACCAAACTAAGAAGGTAAGCGAGGAAGTGGTTGTGGGAAAAGGCAGGCTAATGGTTTCCTACAGTAGGGATCGGAGGTGTCATGCTTGGGAAGGGACACGTGCACAGCGTCCGGGATGCTAGCAATGTTATCCTTCTGATCTGGATGGCAGTGACATGAGTGTTTACTCTAGAGCAATTTGTTAATCTGTATTGTTTTGACTATGTACCTTTTTGCTTGTCCATTATATTTTACAAATGAAGACATTAAAATAAAAAGAAGAGCAAAAATGGTAACTGAGAGGCAAGCCGAGGCTGGTACAGGGGATGAGGTCACGAGAGTTGAAAGCTGCACAGAACAAGCAGCAAGGGCTGTGGGACTAAGCCTGTGAAGTATTTCTAGCGCTACCCTTGAACTTGCTGGGGGCAGATGGACAAGGCGTCTTCTCAACTGCTGTCCCATCGCATACTCAGCACAGGGATGGGCATACAGTACAGTCACCTGAGGCTTGTGCATACATTGGTGGTATTAGGGTGTGCCGTTAAGACACGCCTAAGTCAGAGCATATTCCCCAGGGGCCACCTACCATAAAGCACCAGACTTGAAGGCAAGGGACCTGGGCTAAGGCACCAGCAATGTCACTTCTAGCTACATGACCTTGGACAGGTCATTTCACCTCTTAGTATTAGTTTCCTTATTACTAGTCCTGGCTATGAGGGTCAGTATATATCTACATATCTGTATCCTTCTGCGCCCAAATCCAGCCTGTAGGAACGGCCGATGCAGTGTCTTGAAGCAGGGACACCAAAAGCCTCAACCCAAGGCAACCAACTGGTCCCCCACATCTCGTCACCCCTGGGTTTAAATGCCTCTGGGTGTGAGTTAGCATGGCGACGTGAGGGACTGCGCACCAGCTATTCCAAGCTGAATATCTCAAAAGGTGCCAATTCTGAAAGG
>NW_006779039.1:150366-162589 GCF_000442215.2 Lipotes vexillifer | reverse complement strand
AGGAATGGGGAAGTGGGAAGGTAGGAAAGCCAAATGCTCTGAACCTCGGCCGAGTTCACTGCACCCAAGGTGGGTGCATGAGGTGGGGATCACCACTGTTGCCTCCAAAGACCGCTCTGGTCCCGACGAGACATTCAAGCTGGGAACTTGGGACAAGCTTCCTTATCCTGTTGGGGAAGGAATGCCCACTTCCTTTGGTTCACCTGAGAGAGAAGCTCTGGGTTCACCCCTGTTCACTGATAGGCGGGAACGTTTTGCAAATTAAAGACTTAAGATGAGGGCTGGCTGGCAATGTAGGAATGGCAACAATGGAGCAGATGCTACAGCCTTATCCATTTCAAAGGTTCATGAATAGCCAGCTGTACCATGGAAGGATCCAGGCTTCTTTTTAATAACATGACATGGTCCTGATCAGGCATCAAGTGGTGCCAGCACCTGTTTTCTTCTTGTTCCTGTTCCTCATATATATACTTTTATTCTCAAGTAGATGTAGAAATCCACTGCAAATAGATTTAACTTTGGGGAGAAATTATTTGCTGATTCCCCCTGCCCCCCGACACACACTATTCCATTTGGAAATGCGAAAGCAATGTAACTATGATTAAGACATTTTTTAAAAAAGAAAAATCACTCAAATCCCATCACGCTAACGAAGCTCTATATATTTAAGCGTTTACTGTGCAGAAAGTGTTTGTAAGTTGCAAGATCACAATGTAAATACAATGGCACCTTCTTTGCAAAACCTTCTGTTCCACGTATTCCTCAGCCTGCCGCAAGTTTCAGAATGAGCATATTAAATGGCCTCATAATATGCAATGGAATGGATATGCCGTAATTTAATTAGCCACCCCTTATTGTTGGGCGATTCATTTGTTCCCAGTGTTATAGGGCTACAGCCACTCTCGGCATGAACATCTTCATGCACATATCTTCTCAATTCTGTTGAAATGCTTCCTGAGGAATCAAATCTCAGGAGGGAGAATTATTGGGTTAAAGGGTAGGAACAGCCCCAGGGCCCCTGCTTCAGTTGTCTGGGCTGCCTTCCACCGGGCTGGGCCCCTTTCTGAAATGCACATACCCTCCATACTAGCCGGCCTTCCCCTTCAGACCCCCAAAGCTGTCCCACGCACTCTCGCTGCCTTGGTTACTGCCTGTTGTGCGGGGATAAATTTCTGTTTGCTCTCTGGGTGCCCTGCACCATGGTTTCAAAACAGTGCAAACTTGTTTGGGGAAACAGAGTGAGCCGACGTGGAATACGCTCTGAGCTTCGACAGCTGAGACTCCACAATAATTATCTTTGGGGGATGCCAGCCTTGGGAAGTAAGGAGCAGATGCGCTTGCTTCTCTGAGCCTACATGGCAGAGAACTTTACCCCGCACCCTGACGAGTGAGCCACAATGCTCTGACACAGGCAGCCTCGCGCTGACTACCAGGCCCCCCTCAGCACCCACTGTGTGCCAGGTCCTGCCATGAACCAGAAATGGCCCTTGCCTTCAAAGAGCCCGCCACCTCTGGTAGAGCCAAACGAGTGAGCAGCTGACAGGGATGCAACGTGGTGTCACGGTCAAGAGCAGGTGCTTTGTAAACCAGGCCACCCCCTTGTTGCATGGCCTCGAGCAACTTAATTTACATGCTCTTTTTGGCCTTGGTTTCTCCGTCTTGTTACAAAATAGGCGTAATGTCAGTACTGAGCCCTGTGGGGTTGTTACGAGGAGTTAGTGAGTCAGGGCATGGAAAGCCCGCAGCACTGCGCCTGCCACGTAGTCCAGTAAGTGAAATATTTCCTGAGAGGGACTGATGGAGTAGACGAAGCCCCATCCTTCCTGCCTGGGGGATGAGGAAATGCTTTTTGCCCTCGTCCCAGCCCCGGAAGTGAGAGGTGCTGGGAGACCCCAACAGGCCAGAGGGTCCGGTCACTGCCACCAGCCCCAGGACAGGAAGGCATGCAGGTGAACCCCAGTGAGCATCCCTGCAGTGGCTGGAGAGGAGAGGACCTCAGTGACTTGGGGCCGCCTGAAAAGCCATTCACGGAAGCTTCCCCTGTCTCTGCCTATGTGATCCTACCAGGAGGGGAGAGCAACTTGGCCCAGCTGACTGGTCTTTCCCAAGCGCTAAATTGGCCTACTTGATTAGAAAAACACAGCCCTGGGAGGACCGCCTGGCCAGCCATCTGTGTTAATGCAAGGCCCAGCTGAGGAATACAGCTGGCCAGGCCCACGCCCAGTGCCACGAAGCCTTTTGCCTTGTCCAGGACATGGTCCAGAGATATAAAAGAGCTGATTTAATAGCAGAGCTACTTAGAGTCGACATTTACAGGCGCCAGCAATGCCTTATATGCAATGAAAGGAACATGAGTGGGGCAGCTTCTCTCCGCACCACGCTTGAGTCCCCGGGTAAAGTTTCCCAGAGGAGCTGTCAACCGGGAATGGCCTTGAACGGACACAGCTGGCCGCGCAGGCGCATAGACCACAGAAGTCCCCATCGCCACCGTGGTTAGCGTCCTCTTCCCATCAAGCCTCGCACTCACTTCTTTCTGGGAACAATCTATTCTTCTCCTGTGGCTGGGAATCTGTTGTCTGCATCCAAGGAGCCTCTCTTTCAAGCCAATTCGTCCACTTCTTATTATACCCCGTCTTTAACGCCCTTTATCTGAGCACCTGCCGCGGCAGATGCAGACCTGAGACAGACGTCATCCTCTTCCCTCAGACAGTTAACTTCAGCGGAATCACCACCTGGCAAAGCAGCGCAGGCCCCGAGTAATCATCCCCTCCAGCGTTTCCCAAAGCATGTGCCACGCTTAGGGGCTTTACAATATTCTAATAGACGCTCAGCTCCAAAAAGGTGGCGCGGTGACAAAAGTCTGGGTAAAGCTGAGTGGAGGAAAGTCACTGGGCTTTTTTTCTTTTTTTTTTTGCGGCACGCGGGCCTCTCACTGTCGTGGCCTCTCCCGTTGCGGAGCACAGGCTCCGGACGCGCAGGCTCGGCGGCCACGGCTCACGGGCCCAGCCGCTCCGCGGCACGTGGGATCTTCCCGGACCGGGCCACGAACCCGCGTCCCCGGCCTCGGCAGGCGGCCTCTCAACCAACTGCGCCACCAGGGAAGCCCCAGCGAGCCTTCTTGATTGCCCAACTTCCCAGGGCCTGTGATAGGCCAAGGTGCACTGTGACTCTCCCATGGAGAACGCAGCTTCACACAAGCATATTGGACTCCAGGCCCACGGGGAAAAAGCACTGCAGGAGATTCGCAGCCAGCCAACACCCGCTGGGACACACAGAACTATTCCCAGCACCTTATTTGTTCGATGAAGAGACTAAGGTCCAGAGAAGAAAAGGGGCTTTGCCTGCGCCCAGCCGCCTCCAAGAGGGCTGCTGGCTGTCTCTACCCTCCACCCCCACTGCTTTTCAGCGGGCGGAGCCATTAGAGGGTTTGAAGCGTGGGGTTGGTATGGTTGAATGAGCATTTTAGGCAAATCGCTCTGACTGATGTAATACAGGTGAGACGTGCTGAAGACCAGTGGTGGGAGCGCTTCCCAGGAGGAGATACATTCTAGAAACAATTAGAAAGTAAATTGGCAGGACTTGGTGGTCTACTAGTTGGGGGAGAGGGAGGAGTTAAGGGTGATGCTGAGAAGTCTTGCCGGGGTGACCGGGTAGATATTGGTGCCACGTGCTGGAGAAAGAGCTGGCTGCCTGGCATTAGAGGGTGTTAGAGATTTCATCCTAGTGGCTGTGGAATGCTCGGTGTGGACATCCAACAAGCATTTGGCTTTGTGGGGAGAGGTTCAGGCTAGAGACCTCCATCAGGGAGATAACTGCAGAGGGATGGAAGTTAAAGCACAAGAATGGAAGAAATGGCCCAGGGAAAACCTGTAGAGGGAGGAAAGGCAATGGGCCGGGGCCTCAAGGAGCCTCCAAAGAGCTCACCACCTGGACCTTACCCTTCTCTGACGTTCCTCTCACATTGCACCTCCTCCAGGCAAGGAATGCTCCCAGAACAGAAATACAAGGTGCTGAGGGGATTTAAAGGATAGACAATTCACCAGAAACGTGATTAAAAGAGTAAAGAAAAAAAGCCACAGATTCTACTTCCACCAATGGACAAGTAAATTCTTGTTGAACCAATCCTACTGCAGATAAAACCAAAAACGTGGAGAATAAACAAAAAAATAAAAACACATTACCTGAAGACAGTAGGGAGAGATTGAAAGCAGGCGGATACTGGAAGGGAGCAAACACTTGGAAGAAGATGACACTGGGTCACTTCCCCATTTTTTATGATGTTTAGCTTTGAGGACAGGACCTACTCGGCACCAGGCAGGGCAACTGAAACTCTGCTGGAAAACTTGCAGCCTTTTAAGATTGAAGAACTCCAGCATGGAGTTTAGAGCAACCACAGCAGCTGAATAGTAGGGAGAAAGTCCCCCCAAATGAGAGCCAGAAAGAAAGAGCCTCAAATCCTATGTGTAAACTACACCCAACTCTCTGCTGACCTCAAATCACGCGTGTACGGGATAGACCTCAAGAAGTCTAGCGTGTGTTTTTTCTGACACCAAATATGGTGTCTTTCCTAAACAACAATGAATTCAATTCTCTAACACCACTTGGCACAAAAACAGAAATATAGATCAATGGAACAGGATAGAAAGCCCAGAGAGAAACGCCCGCACCTATGGTCACCTTGTCTTTGACAAAGGAGGCAAGAATATACAGTGGAGAAAAGACAGCCTCTTCAATAAGTGGTGCTGGGAAAACTGGACAGCTACAGGTAAAGAATGAAAGTAGAACACTCCCTAACACCATACACAAAAATAAACGCAAAATGGATTAAAGACCTAAATGTAAGGCCAGACTATAAAACTCTTAGAGGAAAACATAAGCAGAATACTCTTTGACATAAATTGCAGCAATATCTTTTCAGATCCATTTCTCAGTGTAATGGAAATAAAAACAAAAACAAACAAATGGAGCCTAATTAAACTTCAAAGCTTTTGCACAGCAAAGGAAACCATAAACAAAACAAAAAGACAACCTACAGAATGGGAGAAAATATTTGCAAATGATGCAACCAACAAGGGATTAATCTCCGAAATTTACAAACAGCTCATGCGGCTCAATATCAGAAGAACGAACAACCCAATCAAAAAAATGGGCAGAAGACCTAAATAGACATTTCTCCAAAAACGACATACAGATGGCCAACAGGCGCATGGAAAAATGCTCAACATCACTAATCATTAGAGAAATGCAAATCAAAACTACAATGAGGTATCATCTCACACCGGTCAGAATGGCCATCATCAAAAAGTCTACAAACAATAAATGCTGGAGAGGGTGTGGAGAAAAGGGAACCCTCCTGCACTGTTGGTGGGAATGTAAATTGGTGCAGCCACTATGGAGAACAGTGTGGAGGTTCCTTAAAAAACTGAAAACAGAATTACTGTATGATCCAGGAATCCCCGTCTTGGGTATATATCTGGAGAAAACCATAATTTGAAAAGGTACATGCACCCCCATGTTCATTGCAGCACTATTTACAATAGCCAAGACATGGAAGCCACCTAAATGTCCATCGACAGACGAATGGATAAAGAAGATGTGGTACATATATACAATGGAATACTACTCAGCCATAATGAAAAAGGAAATCTTGCCATTTGTGACAACATGGATGGACCCAGAGGGCATTATGCTAAGTGACGTTAAGTCAGACAGAGAAAGACAAATACCACATGATCTCACTTACATGTGGAATCTAAAAGTCAAAACAACCAGAAAAACAAAATAAAATGAAACCAGACTCATAGATACAGAGGACAAACAGGTGGTTGCCAGAGGGGAGGGGACGTGGATGGGTGGGTGAAATAGGTGAAGGGGATTATGAGGTACAAACCACCAGTTACAAAATAAGTGAATCACAGGGATGTAATGTACAGAACAGGGAATATGGTCAATATTATTGTACATCAACTATATCTCAATCAAAATAATTTTTTTTCCAACTGCTCTCCTAGGTTGGTGCCCAGGAATTGGCCCCATTTCAGCACTGGCACTGGAGACCCTCATTCTTCTGCTGTAACTGATGCTCGGGTTATGGCCAGGCAACAGTGAAATGCAATGAAAAAAAAAAAAAAAAGCAGCAAATGACAGAACTGGGACTCAAGCCCAAGATTCTAACACCGTCTGTAGCACCGCTGCCCTCAGAGGAGATCGTCTGATTTAGCTCCCAGCGGCTGCTAAAATGGAATGCCGTCTACTTAGAGAAGCCGTTGTGATGATCAAACCGAAAGTCACTCACTCTGCTTTCTTAACAGTGAAAATTATAGCATCAACAAAAATAAAAAAAAAAAAAAAAAAAAAAGCAGCAAATGACAGAACTGGGACTCAAGCCCAAGATTCTAACACCGTCTGTAGCACCGCTGCCCTCAGAGGAGATCGTCTGATTTAGCTCCCAGCGGCTGCTAAAATGGAATGCCGTCTACTTAGAGAAGCCGTTGTGATGATCAAACCGAAAGTCACTCACTCTGCTTTCTTAACAGTGAAAATTATAGCATCAACAAAAAACTGTTACCAGCTCCTCCCACCCCCAGGTAATGATGCACTGCCATGTACACAGAGTGAAACTTGTAGGCAATGAGAGATTGGTAAGCCAGAAGTCCTCAGATGGCTTTATTGATGGGTTTGATGGCCTTATAGAAGGGCTTGATAGACACATATACAAGTGATTTGATGTACACAAAGCTCAGGCCACATTATGAAGGAGCCTCTATCACGCCACCAGGTGGCGGGTGAGCTCCCCAAATTGTCCAGTTCTGTTGTCTGACCAGGGTTGGGAGCATCTTCCTTGAAGACACTTCCTTGTGCTTGTGACACTCATTAACACCTGACTGTAACAACAGCTGGCACAGCTGCACTAGTGCCATCTCTGAGGTTGGGACCTGTTGCTGTAATCAGACTGGCCCAACGTATCAACTCCGGCCTAGTCCAGGACTACACTGGGTCACGTGCATCTCATATGTATGAGTCACTCCTCAAACACAGCCCCAAGAGGCAGGCCTTATTATTCTCACTCATAAAATGAAGAAATGGAGGCTTGGGGAGGTGAAGGGAGTGGCCCACGTTCACAGAGCTGGCCAGTGTCGGGGCCAGGACTTGAACTGGCATATGCCCGTCCTGGTCTCTCTCTGGAGGGTAGAGCCGGTGCACCCTCTCCTACACGAGGCAGCCTCCATGAATACGCTCTGCGGAAGGCAAACACGATGAGCTTGGTTGGCCTCACAGCTTGTGACCGAAAGGGCCCAAATTCCACTCACTCACTCATTGATACCATCTTTAGAGAAAGCACAGGAAGCACAGTGTTCTCCTGCCCTTTCCAGGGCTGCCGGCAGGAAGCTCGGAAAGGATGCTTGTCTGGAACCTTCCCTAGGCCCTGCACACGTCTAGCAGTCTGATCAGTTATTTGTGGAGGCCGTGTTAGTCTGAACGGAAAACAGCGGCAAGTCAGAAGCCCATGTTGCACATTCGTTAACGGGATCTCAACTCGGCAGTGCTGGCCTCGCAGTGCCCACCCAGGCAGCACGATGAAGGCTCTTCTAAAGCAGGAAGGACACCTCTTGGGACAGTTGCCTGGGAGCTGGTGCCCAGACATGCTGGGTGTGCACTCCCCACAAGCTGAAGCCACAGGACCCCCAAACTCATCACAGCTTTTGAGACTGGCTAAAGCAGAGCACAGAAGAAAGTCCAATGGCGGACTCCTAGCTAAGTAATGGCAGGGGGGTGAGTGGGCAAAGTTTCTCCCCTTTACCTCCCTCCTCTGCCTTCCTGCTTGCTACCTCTGCCTGTTGCTCCCTCAGCCAATGGAAACTTCCCCTGAGGGAGCAGGCAGCAACAGGACTAAGGACTGGCTCAGGATTCAGACTGAGGCCAAGTTCAAGTTTAGTAGGTTGAGAGCAGTCCCCTGATTTCCCTTTTACCCAGGATCCCTCCATCCCTCCCAAACTCAGAGAGGCACACCTGACTCATACAGTCATTGAATCAACAGCAACTATGGAGTAGCCAGCCTGCAGGGCACCAGGGAGAAATTGGCGGGCAAGGCAGCCACAGGCCCTGTGCTCTGAGAACAGACATTCTAGGTGGGGAAGAGAAAAAAAGTCCATGAGAACATAATGATTTCATGATAAATGTTATGAACGATAGTTTCATAATAAGTGTTATGAAGATCAGATGCACGGTGATGTGCTGGTGACCGTGGGGGGTTTGGGGACTGGCAATCCTAGTCAGGAGGTTCAGGGGAGAAGACACATCCCCAGCACACGGGTAATCTACAAACATGCCAGAACAAGTCACGCCCTCTCCCTCTTACACACACGCACACACACACACACACGATCATGGGATGTCAGGGATGGAAAGGCCCCTGGAGGTCATACAGTCCAGTGGCTTCCAATCTTTTAAAGAAGAGTCTTCTTTGGAGAAGCCCCATTCTTGGCCTCATCCTTGCTCCCCCAAGCTACCACCCTGGGAATGCCAGAGAACATGGTTTGGGTGCCACTGCTCCCGTCCAAGCGCCTGGGTTTACACAGGCACACTCCAAGGCCCAGGATAGAGAAAGGCCTTGCCCAAGCTCAGGCCATGAGTTGGGAACAGAGCTGGGGCTGAGGGCTGGGCCCTTACTCCTCCCCTCCATGCTCCGCAGAGGCTTCTCCCAACCCTCAGCTGTGGCTGCCTGACAAGCGCTGTGGCTGGGGATAGGGCCATCAGTGATGTCCCTAAGAAATGAGGGAGCCCATGGGCCTCGGGTACCACGGAGGACAGAAAGGAAGGAGCCAGATGGGAATTGGTGCCCCCACCCCGAGCCAGCCACCTTGGCTGTGGGCAGAACACTGCAGCTGATAAGCATCTCACTCTGCCAAGGAGAGAAGGTAGGGAGCAGGGTGACGTGTGTGTGTGCGCGCGTGCACACACGTACGCGTGCAGTGGAAGTCCATCCTACCCAGAAGTCTGGCACCAGCTTCAAGCTGGGCGTAGACAAGGGCTCTCAGAGGCCAGGGCTGGCAAAGACAAGTGTCTCTCGGGGAACTGCTCACGACCTACATATATTTGTGACAATTAATGGTTCTGGCAAATTTTTCATTCAAATGAGAGATTTTTGATTTCAGAACCAGCCAAAACTAATGCAGAGTCAAGTGGCATGAGGAAAAGTGCGTGGGTTGGCAGCCGGTCCACCCTGGGTGAGAATCCAAGTTCTGCCGGTAAGTGCCTTTGCTATCTTAGACAAGTAATTGTAAACCTCAATGGGCCTCTGTTGTCTTGTCTGTAAAATGGAGCTGTAAGAGCTACCATTTGTGGAGCGTCTGCTTTGGCCAGGCTCTGGGCATGTGAAGAAATTCTCATTCCAGCCCCACGAGAGCTTTGCAAGTTACGCTGTTTTAACGCTGCTTCTCACGCCAGCCTCACGGCCCGAGAGCCCCTAGCAGGAATGACAGTCACGCGGCGCCTCCTCGCCCCCGTCTGCTCAGGCTGCTTGTCCGTGCCACTCCCGATGGAGGGACAGGCTGTCTCCCCACTCAGATCGGGAACGGCCAGCTCCCGGGCACGTTACAGAGATGATCAAGGTGCACAGGCAGCTGCTCAATGCTTGTTTCACAGGCCAGTTGTCCCAGCCCAACTGGGAGCCCCCAAGACAGGGGGCAGGGTGGGCCTCCCCACTGGAGCCTCAGCACCCAGCCCAGGGCCGGCACACGCACCGCCGAACTGACAATGATGTACTCTCGCTCTGTCACAGATAACTTCCTTGGTGGCTCAGGAAAGTTAGGATGGTCCCAGGTCCCCGGCAGAAGGAAGGACAGAGATCCTAGAATTTCAGACGTCACAACTAGGGAGGGGCCCCAGGAGATGGCCTAGTTATTGGACAGATAGAGGCCCGCAGCCAGTGCCAGGAAGGGATGACCCCAAGTCAGCAACAAGCTGGCGACAGAGCCTGACCCAGACCTCACAGCTCTTGAGCTCGGGGGACTCTGCAGCCCGTCCAGTCCTCTGACCTCCTCCGATGCAGCCAAGCTGGCTCCAGTACCTCCAGAGTGCACAAGGGCCCTGGCGGACCGTACTGCAGCATCCCTCCGGCAGTCGTGTGCTGGGCGTGGGGCTGTAAGAGCAGCAGAGCCGCCTCCCAGTGAGGCCCCAGGGCCCGCCCTGGCTTCAAGCCCTCCCCCTGACCTTGCAGGCACCTCAGGAAATCCCATTCTGGCCACTATCTGCTTCCTCCCAGCATCCGGGCCCCTCTGCTCTGACAGGCTTGACGCCAGCCCATCCCCCAGCCGCTCTACCCTCAGGCCAAAGCTCAGGCTCAGGGTCCCCAGGATGCTGGTCAGCAACCAGAGTTGCTTCCCAGATTCCTTCCCAGAGTTCTGAGGAGACAGCCGGGGGTCACTACAGGCCTGTTGTAGCCAATTCCTCACCTGAAGGGCCCGTGCCTATGGCTTGTCAGCTTCTGACGCAAAGCCTGGGGGAACCAAGGGTTCTAGAGACTGGGGGCCAGGCTGACCGTGCCCACACCCCCTTCCCAGCTGTGTGGCTTAGGGTAGGTGGTGGAAGGCCTGCTTCCCAGGCAGCTGGGAGGGTTCAATGAGACAATGGATTTGCAAGGCCCTGGCAATACGACTGGTGCCCACGAGCGGCTCTGTGAGGCCGGCTTTCCTTCCATGGGGAGGGCTTCTTAACCAGGGGCCCGAGTGCCAGGAACCCCCATAGAAGACCCACATGTGTGTGCATGAGTCTTTTGCTGGGGAGAAGCTCCCATGGCTTTCATCGGAGCCTCAAAGCGGTTCCGTGACACACCAAAGGTTAAGAACCCCTAATCTAGAGTGTCCCCTCTCGGGTGCGGAGTGCATGGAGCTTAGTCGAGAATCAGCTACCCCCCATCATGTGGGGCCTGCACTGAGTCAGCCCAGCAGGTCATGGGGCTCTGAGATGTAAGAACTGCAGCATCCATGGGGCCCCTGAGCTGAGCCCAGACATCCCGGCACGGGAGCGGCCCACGCTGCCGTCCGGAGCCCCGCAAGGTGCACTGACTGCGGAGGTAAGACGTGAGAAGAGTGGGGTCAGAGGAGGGGTGGCGAGGGCAGGAGCCAGGCTTGAACGAGAAACCGGCTCAGGTCAGAGCAGCGAGGACAAAGGCCCAGAGGACACAGGACAGCAGCACAGGGGATTTTGAGAGGTGGTGTAACACAGTGGTGCAAACCGTGGGCCCTGCTCGCTGCTCACTCACCGTGGGCCTGGTAACTTACCGCCCTGCTCCACGCCTGTTTCCTTCCTCGTAAAATGGAGACAGTCAGAGTAGCTGCATGCAGGGCTGTTGTGCGGACTGAGCTCAGACAGGGAAAGCCCTCAGAACTGGCCATTAGTCCTGTCAGTCTAGTGGGGCCAGAGGGCAGGGCTCGTGGATAAGTCCGGTGAGACTCCTGTAAGCCGGGCTCACATGGGCCGGCCTGAGGAGCCTGGGCTTGAATACGTGCCCTCAGGGGCGCCACTGGCTGTTTCTGAACAGACCACTGCCATGTGCTGACGGATGCCGTATGAAGGTGCTGTGAACACGGTGGGCGGAGCAGCAGGTCATTCTTCAGCCAGTCATTCATTCACTAAATTCTTATTCATGCCAGGCCCATAAGGGACCTAAAAGAAGAGTTTCTGGGAACTAGATGCTTCGAATACCACACGTGGTGCTGTTCTGTGCGGTGGAGCTGTGTGCACTCCGCCCCTCCCCCTGGTAGTGCAGCTCCCCTCTGTGAGTGGAGGCCGGGGCCCCGGGTGGGCACAAAGGGATGGGAGCCCCACATGACTCTATGCACACTCAGCGAAGCTCATCCTGCTAACTGCTGACGCCATGGCTTTGCAGCAGGAGTCTGTGGTAGCAGAATGATGACCGCCCCCCAAAGTTGTCCATGCCCCAATCCCTGGAACCTGCGAATACGTTACCTTAAATGGAAAAATGTACTTTGCAGATGTGATTAAATTAAAGATCTTTGGGGCTTCCCTGGTGGCGAGTGGTTGAGAGTCCACCTGCCGATGCAGGGGACACGGGTTCGTGCCCCGGTCCGGGAAGATCCCACATGCTGCGGAGCGGTTAGGAGCGTGAGCCATGGCCGCTGAGCCTGCGCGTCCGGAGCCTGTGCTCCTCAACGGGAGAAGCCACAACAGTGAGAGGCCCGCGTACCGCAAAAAAATATAT
>NW_006779039.1:111293-150302 GCF_000442215.2 Lipotes vexillifer | reverse complement strand
AAAAAAAAAAAAAAAAAAAAAAAAAAAGATCTTTGGATGGGGAGATGTTTCTGGATTATCTGGGTGTGTTCAATGGAATCACAAGGTTCCTAGTAAGTGAAAGAGGGAGTAAGAAAAATGGGTCAGAGTAAGATGTCATAATGGAAGCAGAGTCAGGGAGTGAGGGCTGGAAGAGATTGAAATTTGAAGCTGCTCTGTCGCTGGCCTTGAAGACAGAGGAAGGGGCCGTGAGCCGAGGGATGGGAGAGGCCTCTAGAAACTGGAAAAGGCCAGGAGGCCAACTCTCCCCTAGAACCTTCTGGAGGAAAGCAGCCCTGCCCACACCGTGATTTTAACCAAGTGAGACCCATTTTGGACTTCTGGCCTCGGAAATGGTTAGATAATAAACGTGTATTGTTTTAAGCCACAAAGTGTGTGGTACTTAGTTACAGCAGCAATAGGAAAGTGATACAGAGTCTGAGGGCAAAAAGGGAAAGTAAAGCCATGGATGAAACCTATTTTAGAAAGAGCACCAAACCAGGTGAAAGAGAACCTCGGGGAGATGAAAGTTTATTTTGCAAGTGCTCCAGGGGAACCCGGATGCGAATACAAGGGGAAATCCACTCAGATCTTTACCTCTCCTTGAACAATCCAATTTATTCCAAACAGCTTACAGAATTAGCTGTGTGGAGAGAAACTAGAAGTGAACAGAAGGGAGAACAGGCTGGTGAAGGGTCCTGGAATCATGACGGAAGAGGAATGAACAACCTGGAGGAAAGAAGATGAGAGTCCGCAGCTGCCATCTCCAGCTTAGGCCAGAGCTGTCACGGGCAAGTGCACGCAGAGGACAGGACCGGGACTGGTGGACAGACATTTCAGAGAGAAGTTCAGCTCAAAGGGAAACTTCCACACAACTGGCACTGCCTGAGCCTGGAGCAGGCTGCCACTGGAAGCCGGGGGAGCATGTCCTTAGAGGTATTCCGATAGAAACCCAACCTGGAGAGGGGAGTCCTGCACCGCGCCGAGCAGAGGACTTGGGAACTGATGGGGCCCCTCCGTGATCCTGGCGGTGTCAGGTGCCTTCTGCAGCTTTGTGAAGGTCAGGGCAGTCAGTGCTCTTCTGTCTGGGTTTGACAGAAAGACAGAAAGTAGCGTCCGTCCAGGGACCGATTCCTCTCAGCTCCCCGACACCTGCAGCATCAGAGAGGGCACACAGAACACACGAAGCCTGAAGTGTGTCCATGGATCTCACTCCCAACCCATTCCTCAGCGCTCAGGGGAGTTAAAAGCAAAGGTTAACCGTGTGCCTTACAGGCTGTGGCACCATGACAAATGGATCGGCCACCGCATTCTGGGAGGGCAGGTGAACGCCAAGGCCAGAGGAGCTTCCCTGTGGTGAGGATGGAGGACCAGGGAACTTCAAGGCTGCTGCGCCAGTGGGACAAGCCAGATGCCAGCCCTGGGCCGGCTTCCCCCTCATTTCAACACATTTGGGTCACCAGCCAGGGTCACCTCCTTTTCCCCAAGTTAAGTTCATAGCCGAGAGTGTCAGCCTGAGGCCAGGGCCTTCCTTGTGCTCTCACACCTCTGTCTAGTTGCCTTACTGAGAACCACAGGCGCTTGATTTAGACGCCTGTGCAGATGAGGAAACTGATGCAGGGAGGCTGGAGAACGTACCAGAGTCAAGAGGAGGCGACTAGGCTGCTCAGACCATGACTTGCCTTGGTTCCTTGAACAGCCCACGAAATCACGCCTCCTGAGAGAGGAGGGGCCTGGGAGGGGCCAGCCCTTGCGCTCTGGGTGCACAGGCTAAGTCTCTCTCACCGGGCTGACAGCATGGCCTCCCTCCTGCTTGGCCTTCCCCCCCCCACCACCACCACTTTCAACCTGCCCTGACTGATCTCCTTAGAAGAACCCCACCTTAAATACCAGACAAAGCCTGGCGTGCTTCTGGAAGATGCCCGTGTAACCTGGTGGAGATTTGGAAGTCACAAAACCCCGCGTCTCCTCGCCCGAGGGCTGCATGCCTCCCCTCCCCTCTCTAGACGCCCCCCTCCTGATTTCTTCTCACCTAGAAAATGCTTCCAAACCCCCTTCCCTAGGAAGGCCAGTATGGCCGAAAAACGTGATAAGCCAGCTGCTTGGCTGGTTTAAGTCAGTCTGACATCGAAGGTCTGCGAGGTATAATTTTCCCTTTCTTTTTTCCCCTTCTTCGAGCAAATACAATTTCCAGTCCCAGCCATGACATCTTGCTGGCTGACGCTCCACGTAGTTCACTGACAGCCTGCAGAGAGCCCCTTCTGAGGAAAACCTGCCCTCCACAGCGGGCTGCAGCCCTGGCTTCACTTCTGCTCTTCTCAGTGGCCTGGACGAGGCAGGGGCAAGTGAGGTAGCACTGGGGACCTGGCTTCTGCGGCCTCTGTCACTTCACTGGACCCTGAGCAAGGCCCCCCACCTCTCAGAGCCCGTTTCCAGGCTGAGAGAAGGGCAGTCATCCACACGAAGCTGTTGTCAACACACTACGACGACACCTCCACCGTCTTCCACTGTCCGCACCCCAGGACTCACACGTAGGGCGCCTCGCATGGGCCACGGTCTGTGGCGAGTACACAGAGCTCAGCCTCCTGTGGGACGGGATGCTGCCGCCTGCATTTACAGAAGAGGCATCCGAGCTTAGAGACATGGAGTAACCTGCCCAAGATCTCAGAGCTATGCAATGGGAGGGAGCCCAGGGCTCCCCACTACCACCTCTCGAATGGCAGGCTTGCCTTGAACCTGCTTTACCAAAGACCATGGTCACGCAGAAACCCAGGGATGAGTCCCCGTACGTGGCCCCCACTGGCCCGGCCCCAGTGGAGCTTCCGGGAGAGGGTCCTCGCTCCTGCCTGGCCTCCCTGAGAGAGGCCTTTTCATGAGGCAAGCCACTCCCCCACGGTCATCACCTCTTCCTGCTCTGAGGCCTCACTGAAGGCCTCCCACGTCCAGCCTGCCGCACCCACAGCTGCCGGGCCCGGAGCCCAGGTCCGCCCCGGGCCCTGCGCACCCTGCCCGCAGTAGAGCTGTCTAAGCACACACATCCATGAAGCCAGCTAGGGAGCCCCAGGTGGGTTCATGCCACTGAGTGCACTTTGCTTTTCAAATATGGTCAAGGGTGCATTAACCACACGATGCCAGAGCAAGGAAGAAAGAAGGGGAGAAGCTTAGCAGTTAATTTTATGGGTTCGTGTATGAGGTTTGAAATGATAGAAAATGCATTTCATAGCATGCGTAGTATCACAGCTCCGTTAAGCAGCGAAGGAGAGAAAAAGACAATGACATTCGGTGACTGTTTCTCCTTTAAATCTTCGGGGGTTAGCCATCACTGAGGAATGAGAACGCATGAATTTGTCTACAATTTCTTCTCTGCTAAAAATCTGAAATGCTAATGTAATTTAATATAAAAATGAATCCATTCTAATTCACTCTTAGTATGTAGTTTAGCACAGAAGACTTTTTACTGTTACCATATCCATTTTCATTCATTTATTCATTCATTCATTCTTTCATTCATTCAATAAACATGTGCTGAACTCGTATTCTATGCCAGGCCCTGGCTGGGCCCCCGAAGGAGCCGGAAGAAAACAGACACACATCAGGCTCAGGACCTGACCTTGAGCCTTGTGGTGTAGCAGAGGAGACAAGGCAGGGACCTAAATAATTAAGTGGAATGTGGTCACAGTGCCCCGGGAACAGCAGGGCACTAGGCCGGAGGATCTGGAGAGGACAGAGAACTTACAGCTAGAAAAATAATTTAGGAGGCTTGCTGCACTCCTGGATTCTATGATGACCAGGAAGTGGATCTAAGCCTGCCTGGCAACACAGGCCGGAAAGAGCCTGCCTCTCAGTCTCAGCTTGGCAGACAGCACGGCGTGCAGCCTGGGGCGAGTCCCTGCTTCCCTCTGGGCCGGTTTTCTCAAGTGTGACCTAAGAGCTTTGGACCTCACAGGAACCTATACGCGCGTCCAGGGAGAGGAGCCCGAGCTGAGACCCAGACGTCTGGGCTTCAATCCCTGGCCCTTCCGCCATCTTTTTGTTATTTCCAACCACCCAGCAGCTCCCACCTGCTCAGTCTTTGAGTGGGAACCATGGAGCCTGGGAAGGATGGCTGAACGTAGTAGGTGGCCATTCTACTTTCTGTTGTCCTCAGATCTTGAGAATATTAGTGGAAGACCCGTGTTCCCAAAACGCCTCCAGGCAAGAGCCATACCAATGCCAGTAATATCAAAATGTCCAGCAAACAAACAAATACACTTCTCTTCTGTCCTCTCTCCCTTCCCATCCCCTTGACAAGGTACAAAACAAAATACACCAGAAGGGATGAAATACAGCTCAAGCGAGCTGAAAGGTAAATTAAGCGGAATGCAGGAGCCCTCTTGAGGGCCATTATGACTGGCCACTCTTGGGGTTTCCTGGATACCACCGGGAACCAAGGCCCCTCTTGAGCAGCTCTGAGCACTGGGCTGGAAGCCTCTGAGTGGAGAGGGCTGTGGACCCGGAAAGAGCCGAGTTCACCTTCTACCACTCTTGTGGACACTTCCAAAGGGTCGGTAGTACTGCTACCCACCCCCATACTGACCTTGACCCTCAAATCAATTTGAGGAGCAATGGTGCATCGAGACTCCTCCTGGGGGCTCACTCCCTGTATTCATTTCCTAGGGCTGCCATACAAATTGCTGCAAACTAGGTGCCTTAAAGCGACAGAAATGGATTCTCTCATGTTATGGAGGCAAAAGTCCCAAATCGAGGTGTCAGCGGGACCACACTCTGGGGTAGAATCTGCCCCACGGCACTCTCCTAGCTTTGGGCAGCTGTCAGCAGTCCTTGGCTTTCCTTGGCTGTAGTCGCATCGCTCCAATTTCTGCCTCCGTTCTCACATTGCCTTTTCTCTGTGTGTCTCTCCTTTGCTGTCTCATAAAGACCCTTGTCATTGGACGTAGGCCCCATCCTAAATCCAGGATGGTCTCATGCTGAGATCCTTAAACTAATTACATCTGCAAAGACACTTTTTGCAAATGAGATCACAGTCACAGGTTCTGGGCAGACATATCTTTTTGTGGGGGGACAGCACTCAATGCACTATACCCCCCTCAGAGCTCTTGTGTTTTTGAGAGCCAAGTGGCAGCACTCAGACAAAAAGAGATTCTGCCCTGGGCAACTGGTGCTCTCATCAGTTCTGTTGGATAAGAGAATTCTGGAAGACTCAGCTCACAAGACCCCTTCCAATAGAGTAAAGCATGGACTCTAGCGTCAGTCTCCCTGAGTTTGCATCCTGGCCCTACCACTTCCTAGCTGCTGTGTGACCCTAGGCAAAGCTTTACCTCTCTGTTCCTTAGTTTCCTCATCTGTAAAATAGGGATAATTGACAGTGCCTACCTTGTGGGAAGAGTAAGGCTCTATAAGGGTTTGCTCTTATTTCCAGTATCCTGCTGTGAGCACTACCGAGGCAAGCTCCTATCATCACACCCATGTTCCCAGAAGCAGAATCATAACTGGAACATAGAACTGGAAGCAGTCCTACAGACCTACAGACTATCCATTCTCCAGTAGCCTCAGTCAATTGAAAAATGGAGGCTCACAGGATGCAACTGACTAGACATTTACATGGATGCTCTTTTATACTGGAAATCATGATAATGAGACTTTTTTTTTTTTTTTTTTAAAGCAGAGGAGCCAGAATTTATGCCATCAAGGAAATGTCTCCCTTCAAAGTTGTCCCTTGAGAGGCTCTACACGTTTTCTCACAGCTGCTGTTGTTCAAACCCTGTGGGGCTGAAGAGGTGGCCCTTGGAGACTGTGAATTTTACCACCCTTTGTAGCCCAATCCAGCCTTTCCTGGTTTAACCATCCACCTTTCTCCATATTCTCTCAGAAAGCCTTTTGGGTTACTGATAATCAATCAAACCTACCCTCCAGTGATACAGAGGTGTTCTAGGCCTGGCCGGTCAGCTCTAAAGTCAGACTCTCAAGACAAGTCCCACAGATGCTATGAGCACGGAGTACCCACTTATAGCTCCTCATGGGGGTTTTGATGGTGGTGAGCCTGTGGCCACTTTCTAGTACTGCCACATCCCTTACCTCATTTTATCCTGAACAAGCCTGTGGCTAGATGCTTTACCATCCCTTTACTAATGACGTAATGAAGGACTGGAGAGAGTGACCAGCTTTCCCAAGGTTACACAGCTAGTCCATGGCAAAGGGGAGAGTTGAACATAGACTTTCTGCCTCCAAATTTATCAATCTTTCCATCACCCCAGGATGAACACAAATGAGTCACATTACTTTAGAGGCATCTCTTACATGTTTAAAATAATTTTCTAATTGTCTACTTTGTCCTTACTCCCAGTCTGAATTTGGGGAAAACGGGAATCGGTCTGCTCTGTGCTGCGGGCTGAACCTGGCACTTTGCTTTGCAATCAACAACCGTGTGTGCACATATCGAGATGCTGGCGCAGTCTGGTGCCACTGGCCTTTAAGACGTCCTAGTCTTTGTGGTCCCAGGTGCCCCTCTGTTCATGTGTAAACCAAAAAAAAAAAAAAAAAAAAACCAAACCAAAAAACTTAGCATTAAAGAATTACTGTTACATTTTGAACAAAAAAATCCGTTTTGCAAAAAAAGAAAAAAAACATAGTGATAACAGAAGAGAGAACGCTGGCCTCAGAGGGATTTTGTGAATCCTGGTCTTTCCTAGGATTAGCGATTGGAAGTGTTCTCCACTGGGGGCATGCAGGGGTACCTTTGAGCTGTCCTACAAATAACAGCACTGGCCCAGGAATGAGGTGGCACTCAGAGTCCCAGCCAAGTAAATGGGCCTGGGTGGGTCGCTAGCAGAAGACGCTAAAAGCAGGCGGCTGTAGAGGTGGACATGTGATTCCTGAGGCTGCACCAAGGCTGCTCGTCACAATGGCTGTGTGAAACTGGAACAAAATGAGAGAGGGAGGGAGGCAAGTGGGGGACAAGGGCATTTTCTTATTCTATGTAGAAAAATAGGACATTTTAGGATGGAAGGAGGCCAGAAAGCGCACTGAGAGCTGCCTCCTCTTTTCTGAGCCCTGAGTTCTGGCACAGTGTAATTTTCCTCCCGACACCTGTCGAAACATTTTTAAAAGCAAAACAGCCGTTCCCACTAGTGACTCCTATTATTGCCTTTGGTGAATTTCCTGCGCTGGAACCATCCTCTCTGGGAGGGGATGGTGGTGCCTTTCCCTGGATGCTGTTCCTCCACGGGGCCCCAGCTGCAGGGCATTACTGTCCTCTCCTGAATTTCCAGGGGCTGAAGTTCTCACTCCCCGGCAAGCCATGCTTGCCATTCTTCATCCCATTTCAAAATAAAATCCGAGTCCCTGGATCATCAGAAGGGAAATCTTTGGTCCCAGGAGGATCTAGGGCCTTCGCATATCCTTCTCTGCAGGAAAACTCCACCTCATCCCAGAGGGAGAAGGTGCCTAAGCCTCCCTGGGAGTTTCATGTTCCCATGAGGCTTTGCTGCTAACTTGGAGAAAACTCCTGGGCCCCAAATGAAGTTGGCCACTTCTGCTCTATTTCCCCCGAGGCTCTGGTCTCAGCTGTGAGAATCAAATCAAACCAGTCCTTGTGAGGAGTCTAGAATTTCCTACACTTAGCATTTGAGAAGACTGCTGGACTCCCGTGTTGCCCTGTGTAGACTCTCATCGTCCTTGCCAACCCCGGTGGACAGAGGGAGGCCTCTGAGGAGAGAGCCACGGTCTCAGTGTCACTAGTCTGCTCAGAATACAGGAGAGGGCCTCATGGGAGCGGCTGCCCAGTAAGTAAATATTGGTTGAACGAATGGGGAAAAATGTAGCCAAGTAACATTTAAAAGGGTGTCCAAGTGAAAATAAACAAAGAGCTAAGAAGGAATTGGGTCAGCCGATCTATCAGTCTCTGCCAGCACGTGGCCCTCACAGCCAGGCTCTGGCCTCTCCACACAGTCCCAGCCTGTCCCCATCCTAACCACACTGCCTCAGGTTCCCTGCTGAGTACGTCAGCCCTCGCTGGACCTGGAGCCCTGCACTGAGCCCCAGTGTGCTGGGATCGGGTCCTGTCTCCCTGCCTGGCTTCTGTCTGGTCCCTCCACAGAGGTGACAGACAGCCTCTCTCCCCACCAGACTTTTGTTGCAACAGTTTCCACGTCTGGCAATATACCTCCAAGCCCAGACTTCGAGGCTCGCCAGGCTCCCACTGCCACGCTGACCCGCAAGATGAGCCCTGCCTCAGAGGCCAGTACCTGCGGAAGCCATACCCACATTGCCTCACCACTCTGACTGCTGGGCCTTCTCAGTCCCAGCTGTCTCCTTGTCTCCAGCAGGCTACCCTGCTAAGGACACGGCCTAGCCCACCACTGAGCCCCACACGGGATTCTGCCCAGGGACACAAAGAGGACAAAGCACTAAGTGTTAAGTGGGAGCTGTGCCGAGTTCATCCCTGTGTCAGATGCAACGGGGCACCTGTCACCAAACCTTCCTCAGTGGCCCCCATCACCACCCAATCACATTGGTCACAGGCAGCTCTTCCTGGAAGAGACACAGTTTTCCTTACACACCAATGACATCCCAGTGGCCAGCTTTCACCAGAGCGCTAAGTGAGATCATCACAAACTGACCTCATGCCAACACATCCTTAGGAACAGCCGCTACGTCTGGCCACTGGGGCCTCTCTGAACTGCTTTCCTCAGGGCCCGCGTCTCAGGGTAGCCTCGTGGGCAAGGCTTCACTGCGAAAGTGTACTTTGGCACTTCTAGATACAAGTTCCCTTGAATGGGACCCAAGAAAAGCCCATCTGTGCCGCAGTACTTTCTACGGTGGTAGGACAAATACCATCTGAGCCTTTATGGAGCACCCACCATGTGTCCCACCCTGGGCCTGGCCCTTCCCATTCACTCCACGGAAGGGTGAAGTGATTGGCCCAGGGTCACAAGTCACTAGTAAGGGGGGAAGAAGCAGGGTTATGACCCAGGTCTCTCTTACTCGGAAGTCTTAGCTCTCATTGCCACCTCGATTATCTCCCCGTCCTTGGCCCGGCTCGACCTGTCTGAATCAGAAGCTTCAAAGCAACACGGGAAGATGGGGTCCTTGAGGAGCAACCTGTGGGTCTGTCTGTAGGCAGGCGAGCATGAGGCAGCTACTTAGGATCCAAACCTAGATACGCTGCTAGCCGGGGCCCCGTTTCTCTGCTTCCTCAACAGACTGAGCTCCTTGAAGGTAGCTACAGAGTCTGAGCCACGATACGCTGTAGCACCGAGTACGAGGCTTGAGATAGAGTGGTATTTTGGGCGGGATCCATGATCAGCACCATAAGAGGGCTGAAGGGCTACAGGGACGCAGAGGTAAAACGATCATATCAAGCTGAGGGTCCAGATCGAGTTTCTTTGAGCTGGGACTTGAAATATAGGTTGGTTTGTTTGGTGTTTTTTGGTTTCGGTTGTTTTTTTTTTTTTTTTTTTTGCGGTACGCGGGCCTACTCACTGTCGTGGCCTCTCCCGCTGTGGAGCACAGGCTCCGGACGCGCAGGCCCAGAGGCCATGGCTCACGGATCCAGCCGCTCCATGGCATGTGGGATCCTCCCGGACCGGGGCACGAACCCGTGTCCCCTGCATCGGCAGGCGGACTCTCAACCACTGCGCCACCAGGGAAGCCCTGTTTGTTTGTTTTAAATTGAGATATAGTTTATTTACAATATTGTGATAGTTTCAGGTGTAGAGCAAAGTGATTCAGGTATCTATATCTGTATCTGAATCTATGTAATCTATCTATAGATAGATTCAGATATATTGATAGATACAGGTATAGATTTTTTTTTCAGATTCTTTTCCCTTATAGGTTATTACAAGATACTGAATATAGTCCTGTGCCATACAGTAGGACCTTGTCATTTATCTATTTAATATATAGTAGTGTGTATCTGTTAATCCCTAACTCCTAATTTATCCCTCCCCCCTTTCCCCTTTGGTAACCATAAGTTTGTTTTCTATGGTTGGTGAGTCTATTGAAATAAATGTTTGACTTATTCAGGTGAGTCTAAGGGGGAAGATGTGCCAGGTAAAGGGATGGGCATAAGCTAAGTCATGAAGTCAAGGCAGAGGCTCAGAGAGTCCTAGGGTAACAGCAAAGACTAAATCTGGCTGGAGCACAGGGAGTGTGGAAGGGATGAGATGAAAAGTTGGAGGGCAGGTTGGGGCCAAACTGTGCACGACAGAGTCACAGTGTTCACAGCCAATGACGACGGAGCAGCTGCGATGGGTCAAGTGCTGGGCCAGATGCTCTGTATTTATTATTATTATTATTTAAATTTTTATTAGAGAACAGTTGATCTACAATGTTGAGTTACTTTCTGCTGAACAGCAAAGTGTATCAGTTATACATACACATATATCCACTCTGTTTTAGATTCTCTTCGATCCTTACAACAGCTCCATGATGCATTATTATCTCCCTTTGACATAGGAAGAAACAGAGGCTCAGAAAGAAAAGTATAGTAAGGTCACGTATGAGATAGAGCTGGCGTTCGAAGTCAGATCTGCTTAGATCTAAAGCCCAGCATCTTCTCCCCTGTTCTCCACTGAACAGATGAACTAGGGAAGGCTTTGAATGTCAGGTGAAGGAGGGCCTGCTCCTGGGAGGTGATGGAAGGCAGGGCAGTAGGTTGAAAGAGTGAAATCTGAGAAGGGGAAGACTCTCAGCTTTTCGAGGTAGCAACTATTCTAACTGCTCTATCAAAATGGCTTCCACTTGGGCAGCATCTTGGATCCTGGGTTTCATGAGGATGAAGAGGATATGAGGAAGGCTTCTAGGAAGTCAAACCCCGCAGCAAGGCTAACAGGAGTCAAGGTGAAGTTTCTGTAGACCTGTTTCTTTCATGGTCTGGTAGCAGCCAAATGGAGGAAAGAACATAAGCCCTTCATAAATGGTTTGCAATGGTCAACAATGAGTTTCCTGTGTATTTAAATCAGGCCCATTGGAAATATGTAAATTTTCATCTAAATACTTTGATCCTTCCGATTGGGAGGTTCTTTGAGAAACTGTCCTGGGTCTGTGGCCTTCTGTTTATTTGATCTCCGGGCTGGCTGGGCTGGGGAGACTCTGCCCCTAGAATTGTCTCCGCCGAGGCCTAGAGGACTGTTGCATAGGAGCCTGTGGCTCTCCCTCCAGAACTCATGCTATTTGACCACAACACTAGCCTGTTCTCTAGCAAAGGCTAGGCTAGAGTAGACCTGAGCTGCAGATGGGCCTGCTGTTCAAAAGGCTGGGCCTACAGCAACACGGAAGTTCCTACTGGCAAAGGCCCAGTGCCGTGTGAGAAACCTCTGGAAAGCATGATCAACATGCACCAGACAGCAGGCTGCCTCACACTAGAAGGGGCTGCAGAGGGTTGTCTAGGCCACATGGTACAGATGCGGAAAGTGAGAGCATCTGGGCAGGGCAGCAGGCTCCCACAGGCCACAGAGTGTGTTCAAGCTGCTCTCTGGCCTAAAGCCCAGGGCTCAGAAGTTCTTAAGAACAATTTGACAGGTTCCAAAAGACTTCTTTTGGATGAGTTGTTTTGAGTTCAAATCACCTCAGGACGGAACTGCTGCCTGTTTGCTCTTTCGACTTTCTTTGGCTTTCTCACCTAATAACATAAACAATAATAGTAAGACAGTTGACAGCAGCTTGCATATGCATTTTCCCCTGGACTCTTCACAACAGCCCTATGAGGTTGATAGAGCGGAGATTTTTAAGCCCGTTTATACCAAGGAGAAAACTGAGGCTCCAAGGAGTTAAGAAACTCATCCAAGTCAAGCAAGTGGTAGAGCTGAAACTTGAATCGAGTAATTCTATTCCAAGCCCAGCAGTCTTTCCCCTCCCATGGCCTTCTCCGGGAGCGGCACCAGTGAAGCGGTTTTCTGCAAAAGCAAATCGTGGTCTTTCCCAAGCTGCGCTCAGTTGAGATAAAGTATCTGCATGTGACCTTGTCCCCTCCGCAGCCCCTGGAGATCACACCCCCAGCCACCTGGGGCCCAGCACAGCCGCTCTAAGTCCCAGCTAAGGCCTCACTCGGATCCAAGATCACCTGGGGACTTGAGCTGGCTCTTCCACCCCTCCCTCTGTGGCAGAAAAGACCCACATGCAAATGAAGTGGGACATTCGTATTTGCATTGGGGGAGATGCAGCCAAATCAAACATGATGACCACATCCACTAAATATTCCAGGCATTTCCTTTCCAGTTTTCCTGCCTGTCACCCATTCAATCTGGTGTAAAAGGGCCATGCAAGAATGTGATAAATATTTTTTCCTTCCTAAACTGGCATTTAGCATGAAGAGGGAAGGACTGGTGTCAGAGAGTTAACCGTTGAAATATTTGCTTTCACTGGGCCAAGTATCTGTGGGAAGGAGTTGGGGTCATTCAGGATCGAGGTATCACTGGAGGGAAATGTAGGCGCGATTTTCAAGGCAGGCTTAGTCCCAAATCCACGGCCGGGACACACACACCATCTTTGTTGTGCTTCAGGCTCCTCAGAGGCAGATGTGCCAAGAGGTGGACACGCTTTGTGAAGAAATAGGTTTGTGCCTAGTTGCTGCTTGGTTGCTTAAAAGCGTGTTACTTTTCCTACGTGGCATTTTTCTCGAAGGACAGTGAACGGGTGTCTGCTTAGGACTTGTGGAAAGGCTGACCAGCAGTACGCGTGAGGCAGGCGCGGGCAGGACCCGCATGAAACCCTCAACTGGGCTGGCAGGAGGCCACTTCCTACCCTGACCAGAAGGCCTGTTAGCTCCCTGATCACAGAGCTGGAACACAGGCCTGGAGGCAGGGAGGTTTTGCGTGAGAAGGGAGCTCAGGGATGGGATGAGTCAACGCCCTCAATCTGAGGCCAGAGAGGGGAGGGACTTGTGCAAAACCAAGAGCAAAGCTGGGGCCAGCGCTCAGGCTTCCAGACCCGGGGCCACGGTGCTGCTTGTGCTCCAGGCCACCCCCCACCATGTGGGCCACAGAGCTCAGGGGTGGACAAGCTGCCTTCTTTCTCTCTTGCTGCCTGTCCCGAGGGGAGCCCCCTCCCAGGGCTTAGGAGAAAGAAAGTGGTGGCACAGATGACAATGTCCGCAGCAAAGAGGAGCTCTGAGTAGATCTAGGACCTGTTTGCAATAGAAACAGGAGAAGCGCCACCTCCCGACAAGCCCTTTCCCACTGGACTGGACCTTCCTTCTCAGATATGCTCCGTTCAAAGTTCACCAACTCTGCACGTGACTCCTGGGGCCTAGCTCAGCCAGGCTTTTCTGTGGGTCTGATGGACGTTTGAAAGCAGCAGCCTTCTAGAGGACGGGGCAGACAAGTTGCACTTAGAATGTGGTTTTTGAGTGAGTGACTGACAAACTGGGCCTATCATCCCAGTGTGTGTGTGTGTGTGTGTGTGTGTGTGTGTGTGAGAGAGAGAGAGAGAGACAGAGAGACAGAGAGGCAGAGAGAGACAGACAGAGACAGACAGAGAGACAGACAGAGAGACAGAGAGACAGAGAGAGAGGTGGAAGCAGCTGCTGATAACCCCAAAGGGAGCTTTGAAGTGAAAACCTGACGGAAGCTCTGAAGGCTGGCCTGTGTACCAAGCAGAACACCAGGGCTGTGGGTTACCTTGGGGAATGGACACTTTACAAAGCACTACTTGACAAGCTCCCTCATTTAACCTGCGCAGTGAGCCTGAATGGACGTGGCTCTGTGTGTGTGTGTGCGCGCAGGGCTATCACTCCTGCCACCCCCCATCTAACTGATGAGGAAACCGGGGCTCAGAGGGCTGCCCACGGCCACACAGCCAGCATGTGGCAGAGCTAGGACTCCAAACCAGGTCTTTAGCCTCTCTTATCCCCTAGTCTTTCCATTATAAACAGTGTAGCTCATACTCCATGCTTAACACAAGTCCCAAAAGACCTTTCTCACCTCGAAAGGCAATAGGAAGTCTGGCTACTCTGTGCTAGACCACGAGCTGGGGGGATGGGCGGCATAGCTCTCGGCACCTTTGCCTGACCCTGCTTGGGCCAGTCCACATGTACACTGGCAAGAAGCAGATCAATGACATTTCCTGGGCCCCTCTGCTCACCATCCACATCCAACCTTTTGTTTTTCTTTTCTGTCCCTTCCATAATGGAGGGAACTCTCCCCCCTCCCCTCAGCCCTGGGTGTAAAGGACCCTCCCTCTGGGTTTTTGGGCACAGAAGACGGAAGCACTTGCAGTGGAGGGACACTGCCCCTACCCTGCCCATGTACTCAGTCACATTCGGTCCACCCTCATCGAGTGACTGTGATGGCAGGCGAGCCCCAATACCAGGCTCTGCCAGGACACGGAGAGTAAGACATTCCCGGCTTGGCTGGCTCCACAGTTTTCCCCTGGATATTCTCATTTTAGTTCCATAATCATGCCTGGCAAGAGTTATCACCCCATTTTATAGAAGAAGGAAAGGAGGCTCTTGGAGGGATATGATTTGTCTGTCCATTCTCACAGGGCCATAAGTAGCCCAGCTGGGATTTGAATTCAGGTCTCTCTGTGCCCTAAGCCTATGTTCCTTTGGCTCTCCAGGGGCTGGACAGGAAAAGGTTTATAAGGAACTCTTTTTCTCCCAAAGGGGATCTGGGCCAGACCAGAGGAAGCAAGGGGCCTGGGCTTCTCAACTGGAAGACTCCGTGGCTGAGCTGACAAAAGAGCTACATGGAACCACGTGGCTGTGAGGTTAAATCCATGACTGCCTCTTACTAGCAGTCTGCTCAATTCAAGGTAGGCCTTGGCAGCGGTAGTCCTGGCTGGCAGTGTGCAGTGTGGTCAAGAGAGCATGCCCCAGAACCTCCATCCCCTTATGGCCCTTACTATCCTAAACTCCCATTACCCACTGTTATGGGCTGAACTGTGTCCCCCACTTTTCCTACGCTGAAGTCCAATACCTCAGAATGTGACTGGATTTGGAGATAGGGTGTTTAAAAGGGCAATTAGGTCAAAATGAAGTCATTAGGGGGAGCCCTAATCCAATATGACTGGTGTCCTTATAAAAAGAAGAGATTAAGACACAGACGTGTAGAGGAAAGATCATGTGGAGACATGGGGAGAAGGCCATCTATGAGCCAAGGAGAGACCTCAGGAGGAACCAACTCTGCAAGCACCTTGATTTTGGACTTCCAGCCTCCAGAAGTAGGAGACAATAAATTTCTGTTGTTCAAGCCACCCAGTCTGCGGTACCTTATTACGGCAATCCTAGCAAATGAATGTACCCACTTATAGAGCTCTATCCTCCTTGCTGGATCGTGAGCTCCTTGAAGCCAGGAGCCCAGCACCAGCCCAGTGCCTGGTGCCCAGTGGATGGTCAGTTAAGAGTCACTGAAGGGGCTTCCCTGGTGGCGCAGTGCTTAAGAACCCGCCTGCCAATGCAGAGGACACGGGTTTGAGCCCTGGTCTGGGAGGATCCCACATGCCCCGGAGGAACTAAGCCCGTGCGCCACAACTACTGAGCCTGCACCCTAGAACCCGCGAGCCACAACTACTGAGCCCGTGCACCTAGAGCCCGTGCTCCACAGCAAGAGAAGCCACCGCAATGAGAAGCCCGCGCACCGCAACGAAGAGTAGCCCCCACTCGCCGCAGCTAAAGAAAGCCCACGCACAGCAACAAAGACTCAGTGCAGCCAAAAATCAATAATAAATAAATACATCAAGAGTCGCTGAAGGCAACCTTGCCTGGGGCGGGCGGGAGCATATCAGACTGGGAGGCAGGCTCCCCATTCCTCTCAGGACAGGTCTGGGGGGCCTGCCTGCTGGCCCCTCCCTCCCTTGATCTTTTGCAGTCAGAGGGGGTCTCCTTCGTGGAAGGGGGTGTGAGCATCTGCAGCAAGGAGCCTGGTAGCCCGTGCTCCTGGAGACTCCAGGTTGCTCTGGGAAATACTCTGTGCCGGCTCCCTTCTCCATAGAGCATGGGGTGACGGCCTTGACAATCAGGTTCTGGTACCTGAGCATCCCGTGTACCCGTAAGTCTGGGATGTCCGAAGCATGACGATTTGGGGAAAGGGGTGGTCGAGATCCTGGAAGTTAAGTAGGAAGTAGAATGTTGGGGTGAGGAGGGCCCTGAACACCAGGCCTCGGCTGGGACTTCGTTCTGAAGCCAGGGGAGAGCCAGGCCTTCGGAGCGGGAGGCATGACTTCACAGTGGGAGGAATGTCCTTCACAATGGGGACAGCCTGGAGCAAGGGAGACAAGAGAGTGGGCTCTGCCAGCACCCACGTGCGATGTAAGTAGTCTGAACCCCAGAAGCCAAATGGTGAGTGGCGGCTGAGGGAGTGAGGCGTTTCTAACTGGGCAGCTGGGGCTATGGTGGGCTTCCTGGCCATGACCTGAAACTGTCCAGCCCGGTGTGCTCCCCAAGGTCAGAGGAACTTCCATTGTCTCCACAGAGTCCACTGCCAAGCTCAATCCGAGGGCCCAGCATAGAATCAAGAGTCTCTCAGGAGAGGTTTGTGGACCAAATTAATTTGCAGAAGAAGGAACGAATGCTAAGTTTCTGTTTTAACCCTGTAGCATGACCTTCTGCCCCGCAAAAGATGCAGGGAACGAAAAGTGGGGAGACTTCATTGTGAAAACCAGCTAATATTTAAACTCAAAACTTCAGAGACACTCACGGAAGTCAGTTCCTGAGAGCAAAGGGGAGCTGCAACTTCCAAAGGGCAGTAGCCCCTGTGACTCCCACAGACCTGCAGAAGAGAGTCCAGACCTACAGTGAACCAGCTCCATCCAGCGGCATCGATCATCGATGATGCCTTTGCATCTGTTTTGGTCTAACAATACAGGAAGAAAAGGCCTTTCCGGGGTCAAAGGAAATGCTGTGTTCAGTGTCACCCTTGGTTTATCTCCGAGCTCCTTTCTGTGAAAGTTCTGCAAAGCCCTCAGGGGCATGCAGGATGAGCCCCATCCCCTGGGAAGAACAAAGGGCTTGTCTGTGAGTCCTTGGTCCTGCTGCCTGGGTATATATACTCTGACATACAAATGACATCCCATGCCACAGGTGAGATGGCTGATCAGTAAGAGAGGACTTGCAGCTCTTCTGGAATTTGTCCTCAGTAAAGCTGCCAAGACCTTCAAAGACTGGGGTCCACAGGGGGGAGTGGTTAGCACCGGTTGGTGGTAGGGCTGCGAGTACAAGGCAGAGAGCTTGACTCCTGGGCCCAGGCTCCTCGCACTGGACCATCCGGCCTACTTCTCAGGCTAGACCCACAAGTCCCACCAGTCTGACCATCATGACAGAATTGTCTGGTCAAGTCAATGACAACTAATTTGGCTAATTTCCTTTCCGATCCCAATGATCACTTGTTTGCATTGGCCAGGAAATGAGTTTAAATGGACTGGTTGTTCAAATAGGTCCTTGACGACGGTTGGGCATAGAGGGCTTTGTAATTTAGAATCCGGGGTTGTCTGTCACAGTTAACGGTACATCAAAGAGCAACGGATTAAGAATAGGCCTAACTGGTCCATCCAGACCACGGAATACTATTCAGGAATAAAAAGAAATGAGCTATCAAGCCATGGAAAGACATGGAGGAACCTTAAATGCATATTGCTAAGTGAAAGAAGCCAGTCTGAAAAGGCTACATGTTGTATGGTTCAATATATATGACATTCTGGAAAAGATAAAACTATGAAGACAAAAAAAAAAAAAAGAAAGATCCACAGTTGCCAGGAGTTTGAGGGTAAGTGGGGAGTGGCGGGGGTGGAACACAGGGGATATTTAGGGCAGAGAAACTACTCCATGTGGTACTGTAATGGTGGATGCATGACATTATGCATTTACTGAAAACCATAAAATTGTACAACACAAACGGTGACCCGAATGTAAACTATAGGTTTGAGTTAATGACACCATATCAATATTGGTTCATCAATTGTAACAAATGCACCACACCAATGCAAAATGTTAATAATAGGGGAAACTGAGGGAGTATATGGGAACTCTCTGTATTTTCTGCTCCATTTCTCTGTAAACCTAAAACTCCCCCAAAAGTCTATTAATTAATAAAAATGAACATTGATAGAATAGGCTTAAGTGTCCAGATATGGGAAGAAACAGTGCAGGGCTGGAAAGCTTCTGTTCCATAGCAGACAAATAGGCAAATGCCTGGTAGACTCTGAAACCGTGGCTAAAAGTCTTCACCAACACATGAGGGTAAACGCTGGACAATTTGGTCCTGTATCTAAGTACTTAGGAATAACTTTTTATGGGCATTATGTAGTCATGGTTTTGGTGATAATGCTGTATGTAGCTGAACAATAGCCCCAGAGCAAATGAAAATGGAAAAAGCAAAACAAACTAGAAATTCAGAGGATAGTTGTCATTTTTTATACCAAAAGACTTCAAAATTTTCCCTTTCAATCTAGACCGACTGCATTACATCCTACGATTTTCTCACTGAAGGCAGAGAATGTGGGTATATTACCAAGAAGTGGGACTCTTTAGCCTCTCATTGTTCATCTCCAGCCTTGGTTTCTGTGCTAAGCCCTTGAGTGCCTAAGACCTGGAGCAAATAAACAGATATGGCAATAAAAACATAAAAGAACGCAGGAGACAAACACTACTGGGTTGACCTTACATGTACAGTTGACGATTCTGGAACATAGCACGTAGACTAAATTCTACACACAGTTCAAGGTACTTCAGCGTAAGTATCATTAACTCTGGCTTTTGTTGAGTGAGATCCCTGGAGGTGGGACCACTTTCAGATAGTTCAAGAGATCCCTCTAAAACACATTCTTTTCACAAGAGAGAAGACTTGGTATTACAGAGATGGCAATTCTTCCAAAATTGACCCATAAATTCATTTCAATTTCAATAAAAATTCTAATCGATTTTTTCATCAGACTTGACAAGCTGACGATAAAATTTACATGGAAGAGCAAAGGGGCAAAAGGATATGAAAAAAGCACTCACGAAGAAGAAAAGAATGAGCAGTGGATCACGCTACCGGAAAGCAACATTTCTTATGAGCCTACAGTAACAAAACTATGTGGTATGAGCATAGGGGCAAAGTAAATCAGACCATTGAAACAGAACAGAAAGCTCAGATGTAGGGAACCTTCGTATACGACAATGATAGAATAGCAGAGAGGCAGGGAATGGATAGACTATTTAATAAATAGTGCTTAGATGATTGGATAGCCATGTGACAAAAAAGGAAATCCCTGTACAAAAATAAGTTCCAGGTGAATTATAAAGCAATATGTAAAAATAAGACATTAAAACACTAAAAGAAAATAAAGGAGACTATATTTATGATAAGGTAGGACTCCTTAAGAGAAAAACACAAGCCATACCATAAAATATTAACAAATTTGACTTCTTTTAATTAAAACATTTATAGAACAAAGACAACAAGAAGTTCAAAGATACCTACAGACTCTGCGAGAAGATATTTTCAACAGATATAAGTGGCAAATATTCACATTTATAACATCGTAAAACATTCTCAGGTCAAAAAGTAAAAGACAAACAACCCAACTAAAATGGAGAAAAACGAAACAAACAAACAAAAAAACCAAGATCAGGCACTGCATAGAGGATGAGACCCGAAAGACCACTCAAGATATGAAAAGCTAGTCAACTCCCTACCAATCAGGGAAATACAAACTAAAGCAAGAAGACACCTCTCATGCCCATCTATTTGGCAAAATAGTAAAGTCTAACCTATGAATAGTATCAGGAATGTTGTTGACGATGTGGACATACACTGTTGCTGCAAAGCACAAGCTTGGCCTGACTGCTTTGGAGACCACTCTGATGATGCTTCGTAGACAGTTGCTTAAACGATTACTTACAGTGGAGCTCAGAAAGCTCACTTTAGACCTTTGCTCTTTTCTAAATTAAGTACTGAACACTAAACATTTCTCTGTAAGCACTATTTTAGCTGCACCCCACAAATTTTGTAATGTCGTGTCTTCATTTCCATTTAGTTCAAAACATTTTCTAATTTATCTTGAAATGGGTTCTTTAGAAATGTGTCGTTTAATAACCATATATTGAAATAATCAAGAAAGTGAGAAGATGACCCACAGAATGGGAGAAAACATTTGCAAACCATACACCCTGATAAGGGACTTGTATCTAGATATATATAAAGAACTCTTTTTTAAAAAATGTTATTGAAGCATAGTTGATTTACAATGTTGTGTTAATTTCTGCTGTACAGCAAAGTGACTCAGTTATACAAATATATATATATATATATATATATATATATATATTCCATTCATATTCTTTTCCATTATGGTTTATCACAGGATATTGAATAGAGTTTCCTGTGCTATACAGTAGGACCTTGTTGGTTATCCCTTCTATATATCATAGTTTGCATCTGCTAATCCCAAACTCCCACTACATCCCTCCCCCACCCTCCCTCCCCCTTGGCAACCACAAGTCTGCTCTCTATATCTGTGAGTCTGTTTCTGTTTCGTAGATAGGCTCACTTGTGTCGTATTTTAGATTCCACATTTAAGTGATATCCTATGGTATTTGTCTTTCTCTGTCTGACTTACTTCACTTAGTATGATAAGCTCTAGGTCCATCCATGTTGCTGCAAAAGGCATTATTTCCTTCTTCTAATGGCTGAGTAATATTCCATTGTACATATATACCACATCTTCTCATAAAGAACTCTTACAACTCAACAATAAAAAGACAAACAAAAAAAATACAATGTTTAGTGTGATTCCCAAAGAAAATGTTTCCTAACTGAACTCTCCTGTCAAAAAAATTTGTTCTATTTAATAATGCTTATCACCTATTATACAGATGTGCTGTGACAAAAATAATCTTTTGAGATGAGGTAAAAACCTCAACAGTATCTCTCCTTCTCATTTTTTTTTTCTCATTTATCTGCAATCCTTTATCACAAAGTAAAACAAACAAGAAAAATACTAAATATACTGAGCACGTGTTCAAATAATTTCGACTCCTGACAGATACTTGGCATTGACATGATGCTTCCATGGGTCTGATTGGCTCAGATTAAATATTTCATACCCAAATTTGGCTTCCTTCTCTATTTGACCACAGCCTTACCTGGTGACACAGCTTTTTGTTCCAGCATCAATCCTGAAAAATACGGTGGCCCATTTGCTTAGAGCAATGTGGACTGCAGATGCAGTCTGTCCAGGGCTCAGCTAGCAGCCCAGCCACACTGTACCTGTGAGTCCCGGGGGTCACCTCACCATTCCTGGAAGGCCACTGGAGTAAATGACAAGAGAGCAGGAAAGGAGTCAGTGAGGACTCAAAGCTATGTTAACCAAGAACACCAGATTTCCCAGGACAGGAGCACTTCCAATAGTTGGCTTCATTGACCTGGCTCTAAATACATTTGTTCTTATCAGACTATGGTCTAGAATTGTAACTTCAGGGCTAGGAGATCTCAGATCCAGCCAGAATCACCTTTCCTTATTTGGTATACTTGCCCTCCCCTGCCTACTTCCCATTAGGGGCTGATTGGCAGTGAAGTCCCTAAGATGAAAGAAAAGTCGGCTAGGAAGTGGGGTCTGGGAGTAGCCAGGACAAAGCCGGGGAGGTCAAGCATCTGTGACATGGCACTGAGTCTCTCTGAACCTTCAATTCCTCGTCTATCAAATGTGTATCTCATACCCACCCTGCCACACCGGATATGAGGATTCAGTGTCAGAATGCACAGAAAGAGCCCCTAAAAGCTCTGGCACAGAGCCAGCCCTTATGTTGATTAAGAGTCGACCCCTGGGGCTTATGGGAAGGGGATCCTGGGTAGCCAGCCCAAGACGGGAAATAGCTCCAGAGCTGAGCCCTCAGTCAGCACAGCTTCCTCCACGCCACACAGGACGACAGCTTGCAGAACGGGCCCCATGGATGGGTGGTCACACAGCTTGCCCTAGTTGAAAGTCAGCATCTTCTGAGTGCACAGGACCATATGACAACATGTTCACTGGGTACTTTGGGGGAAGCAGCCGCCGGGCAAAAGAATCATCCAGCAAGTCCTCTCAAAATCCCAATTCAACCTAGAATAGATGCTATGCAAGGCCACTGCTGGATACTGCTGAATTGAGGTGACTCTTTCACCACTCTTCCCACCTTCATCCGGTATCTTTTAGTCAATTGTCAAAAGGTTGTGCTCTTTGCAGCACCTGCTGTTCCTGTGGCTGCTACAGCTGGGACTTTGAGGCTGCCTGACAATTCCCTAGTTCTGATCCTAAGTTGAGGACACTGCCAGAGCAACACAGGAGTGGCAGAATACCTAGGGTAACCGTGTCATGCCACGTTGACTTCTGTGGCTTGTTCAGTACATTCTGGATCTATTATCCTCTTTAGCTGCTGTGACCTTGAGGAAAAGCCATCTGAATTGTAGTGTAAGTATAGCTCACTTAAGAAGGGGGATCTGCTATACATATATTAAATGATATCTTTCAAACTGAAATGAGTGTCTTTGGAGTGACACTGTCTTGGATTACCCTTTTGAATTATCCATGCTCCTTCCTTTAACACAGTGGAAGCCTGGCATCACCATCACACCTCATTCTGGGGAGTTGGGCAGAGATGGTTAGAAGGAATTTTTATTAATATCTGTGAATGGGTACTCTAAAAATAAAGGAAATGCTTTTAAAAAATATAACTGCATTGAGACAATGCCTACTTTCACAGAGCTTAACACGTGTTGCCATCATCTATTTGATGGCATCTATCCTTAAAATCAATTTGTAAGTATGTATTGAGTATCTGCCATATGTGAAAGAGAACATTCCACACTTTAAACACAGAAGCTTAAGTAATCATAGAAGACGTGATGCTGTCACTTGAGTAAGAAGAGTACAAGAAATAGAGAGGGAACTTGAATTTCTGTGTACCTACTATGTGCCAAGCTCTGTGCTAGGTTCTCTCTCTCTCTCTCTCTCTCTCTCTCTCTCTCTCTCTCTATATATATATATATATATATATATATATATATATATACATATATACATATGTACACACACACATATATTTATAGTTACATGTCTATAATTTTAATTTTCTTAAGAACCATAGAAAATAGGTGCTATTAGCTCCTTTTAATAATGAAGAAAGTTGAAGTGGGTAGATATTAAGCAGGTTATACATGGCCATACAAGCAGTATGAGATACAGGCAGGATTCAATCCCAGTCTATCTGACTCCAATGACTGTGTTCTTTTTACTATACTGTGTTGATATCTAAAAATATGGTTCTTCAGATCTGGGGCAGGAAATGTCCATGATGATCCTGGATTATCTTACCATACCTAGCAAGGAAGCAAAGACTACTAAAGTCATGTAAAAAGGACTTAAGGAGCCAGCTTAAAGAGGCTCCCAATGGCCAATGCAAGCCTCAATATGAATAAGAACAATGGATTAAAACACATCAAGTAGGGCTTCCCTGGTGGCGCAGTGGTTGAGAGTCCGCCTGCCGATTCAGGAGACGCGGGTTCGTGCCCCGGTCCGGGAAGATCCCACGTGCCGCGGAGCGGCTGGGCCCGTGAGCCATGGCCGCTGAGCCTGCGCGTCCGGAGCCTGTGCTCCGCAACGGGAGAGGCCACAACAGTGAGAGGGCTTTACTTGCAGATGCTGGCGAACTAGCCTTCTTATAGAAGCTGTGCCCTCAGACAACCAAGTAGTAGATAAACAGACATATTCCAGCTAACAAATAAAGAAGGAAATATAAAATAAGAATAGAACAATTTTGCAATCCTTCATGAATGAATGAATCTAGACTTGATCATCAGTGGCTGACATCAAAAGAGACAACCGGATAATATGTGTCTCTTAATGGAGAGCACAAAACCATGTCCGACGTAGTCTCACCAAAAACGAAACAAAAAGCAAAAAGCTTAAACATGAATCTGATTAAGCCTCTAAAATCAACTACTAATTTAGAGAAAACACGTAGTCTGAGGATACTTAGCATACCTACTCAATGTAACGATGGGGATGCAATCAGCAAAATTCAGAGTGTGGGAAATGCTACAGGGAAAAGAATACATTTTCTTCAAAAAATAAATTGCAAGATGAAGAAAGATCAAGGGGGAACCTGTAGCTTAAAAGAGACTAAAAGGCTTAATCAATCAATTACAGTATCTATTCTTATTTAGAGCTTTATTCAAACAAACAAGAATCCTTTTACCCCAATTGTAAGATAATCGGAAACTGGAACACTGGCTGGATATTTGTTGATTTTAATGAAGTTCTGTTCATTTTGAGCTGTGATAATTGCATAGTGGATATTTTTTTTAAGAGTCCTAACACTTTAGAAATACATGCTGAACTATTTGCAGCTGAGGTCTGCAATTTGCTTCAAGATATTACAGAAAGAGGGAAAGTGAAGGTGGTATAGATGAAAGAGTGGCCACATGGGTTGATCATTTTCGAGGTTTGGTGATGGGATTAGGGGTGTCCTCACATAATTCTATCTGCCTTTGTATGTCTTTTTCATAATGAAGTGATATAAAACATATATATGATTTGAAGAGACATACATACAAAATCCCACATCTTGGAATTCATCCTACAGATATACAGTGGAATCACACCATATGCGTACGCGAGTCATACAGATTCAAAAGTAGGCACTCAGCATACAGAGAGGGAGAGGGGAGAAAGGTGTGAGAGAGAGAGACAGAAAGAGACATAGACAGAAAGATAGAGGAAAGAGAGTTGAGAGAGACAGAAGACAACAATTGAAATGGTGTAGCAAGTTGTGCCTACCATTCTTCTCAATGACCCTGCTCTGCCCTAGAGAGAATGTAAAGTAAGTAGATGCTGTGATTCTGTTAATCCCTCAGTAAGTCTCAATCCCCATGTGCCTCTCACAGAGTGAGCATCTCACTGTGATGCTGGTATTTAAAGATGCATACGTGTCATTCAACATGGCTCATAACTACAAGCTCATCTTCTCATCAGGTGCTGAGCCAAAGACCCAGACATCTACTTCAATACTGGGGGACAAACAGGCAAACGGACTCTGCTGGAATGATAAAGATATGGTATGGCGGCCTTCCTAAGGGAATTTTAAGGGTGTTTTTGACTATATGGGATTTTCACTGTATGTGGTAGTTAAATAATCTAACAAAAGGTGCCAAAGTCCACTGTACCCCACACGGGTGTGCAAGGATACGTGTAAAATACTTTTAATATTTAATATACCATTGTCATATTTTACAAACTGGAGAAATCTCAAATGTTCACTAATAGAGGAGCGGTTAAACACAGTGCATCCCCACAGTGGAACACTTTACGGAGCCTTTACAGAGAAGAAGGTAGATATTTCCCAACCACTGATAGGAAAAGATGTCCAAGACATAATGCTACATGGAAAAAGCATGTGGCAGGACAATGCATGTAGTGTGCTTCCATTTTTGTAAATAACAAAAGGAATAAAGATAGACCTATGGACACATACACACCATTGTTTATTACAGGACATTTCAAGAATACACAGGAGGCTGGCAATAGTAATAGACTCTGATGAGAGGGGATGGGAGTTTACAGTGGGAGAGTTACTTCCCTTGCACTGTACACTCTTCTATATAGTTTGAAATCTTATCATGTTCATGTGTCAATACTGAAACTTTTGCTAAAGTATAACACACGTATAGAAAAGTGCATATAGCTCATACCTGTACAGCTCAATGAATGAGCATAAAGTGAACACACCCAAGTAACCACTACCCGGGCCCCCAGATAGAACGTTACCAGTCTCCAGAAGCCCAGTCAGGCCCATCATCTTCCTCCCCTTCCTCCTGAATGTTAGCACTATTCCTGATTTCTAATACAATCGTTTAATTTTGTCTCTTTCCAAATTTTATAGAACTTGAGTCACACAGTGCATGCATTCTTTAGGGTCTGACTTATTTTGATCAACATGATGTTTGTAAGAGTTTTCCATGTTCTTGTTAATTTGTACAGTATTCCATTGTATACATGCACCACAATTTATTTATATATTATTCACTGTTGATGGACATTTGGGGTGTTTCTGTTATTTGGCTGGTACTAAATAATGCTCTAATGGACATCCTCGTATATGTCTTTTGGTGAATACATGCAGTGGAATTACGGGGTAGATTGCTGGGTCATAGGGTCGATGTTTGTTTAGCTTTAGTAGATACTGCCAAACAGCTTTCCAAAGTGGTTGTATCAGTTCAGCCTTCAGCTAGCAGTGTATGCAAGTTGAATTAGCTTTTCAAACAAACAAGAACAAGAACAAAAACAAAACCCTAATTCAATTCATATAAGCATTGTTGATTTGATTGGTATTTCTGTGTTATATTCTGTGTTTCACTTGTAAAAGTTAAAAACATGGGTCACTATGTTACCACATGTGCTTATGCAAGGTTCTTGTGACAAATCCTCATTTGAGCTTCATGTCAGGGAGAAGATGATCTTAAAAGAGGAATATAGCTGCTTTCTGGTTCTCAGATAATACATACCACTGTAACCCTTAACCTTGACTGCCAAGAAATCCGGAGTTAACAGCTATAGCATTCCACTCATCCAAAGTAGAGGTGATATCGACTCTTCCTTTTTCAAATAGACAATTCTGTTCTATGTCTTACTTTGCATTATGTTCAAACTGGTAAGCTTCTGCAAATCCTTTTGGAAATAAAGGGGAAAGGCTAAATTGTAAATAAATAAAGCAAAAATAGTTCTAGTCCCAGATGGTGAAGTTTTAAAACAAAATTTAGGAAACTAAGGCTAATGCAACCCCAACAAGAAAAGTACAGAAAAAAAGCAGTATAGAATGCAGTGTTCTGTAATTTGTGATCGGCCAATCACCCTGTCACATGGCTGGTGGCCTAGGCAATGTCAGGCTTGTATGAGTCCTAGGTTCTCACCAAACAAAATGCCATCTTTTATCTTGATGGGAGAAAGGTGGCAAAAGCAGTGCTCTCCCAGGATTTGGGAATTTTTGACTCAATAGCCTTTGGACAAGACCCTCTCCCCAGACAAAAGTCCAATTTCTTCTCCTTGAACTGGAATTAAATCCACATTTGGAAGGGACACACAATCTACTACCACATTTCTCAGTCAAGTATGGCCCCCTTGGAACATCTTCCTGGCTGTGCTTCCAGGCAGATCGAATCCCACATCCTTCCTGGTCACTGTCAGAATGAACCCTAGCCAATCCACTTTCCTCACCTTTAGGTGCTGCTCTGATATTCAGTTAATGCATCATGAATGTATCAGTGAATTTCTTAGATCTCACAGTAGCGACCAGATGGTCTTAGTAAGAGCTTTCCATTTGGCTCGGGGCTAAGTCTATGCTCAGTTTCAAATGGATATCACAAAGAATAGCAGCTCAAGGGAGAAAGAGAGCCTGGGCTGAGGTTCCAGTAGGGTTTCCAAAGATCTGGAATTTGAATGGAACTTTGAAAAACAGATAAGGTATAAAGGTAATAATAAACCTGATATTTGGTAAATCACATATGCAGAGCAATATGCCTACAGACCAAAGTAGAGGGAATGAATATCAGGAAAGGAAATTTGGGTCAGTTCACAAGGCCTTGAATGCCAAACAAAGGAATTTAGATTTTATGCACTTATTGAAGATTTTTGAGTAGGCTGAGAAGAGATCACGACAAAAGAATTATTTCAGGAGATGAATCTGGCTGTGGTGTGCAGCACAGACTGGCTTGGGGAAGAAAATAAGTAGAGATTGTACTGCTATTGCTATTATCCAGGCAAAGACAACTAGTGCCTGAAGTTGGGAGAGAGCAACAGAGACAGAAAGGCAGAAACAAGAAGAGTACAAAGGAATAATCACCAGGGTTCAGAAGTGATTAGATGTACAGAAGGAGGCAGAAGGGAGCCTTGAGAATGCCACTGAGGCTTGGAGCCCGGAGAACCATGGGACAGACACCTCTACCACATGTGGCGGCATCCTTTGTAATAACAAAAGACTAGAACCAACCCAAATATCTGTCAGTATGGACTGACTGGTTGAACAAACTATGGTTCCTCTTTGGGATGGCATGCTATACAGCTAAAAATAAAAGGAGGGCTTCCCTGGTGGCGCAGTGGTTGAGAGTCCGCCTGCCGATGCAGGGGACACGGGTTCGTGCCCCGGTCTGGGAAGATCCCACATGCCGCGGAGCGGCTGGGCCCGTGAGCCATGGCCTCTGAGCCTGCGCGTCCGGGGCCTGTGCTCCACAACGGGAGAGGCCGCAACAGTGAGAGGCCCGCGTACCACAAAAAAAAAAAAAAAAAAAAAAAAAAAAAGGAGCAAGGAAGATCCCCATACGGTGACATGGAACAATCTCTAGGACATGTTAGGTGGAAAAGGGGGAGCAGAGCAATGTTTGTAGTACATGTTACATTTGTGTAAGAAACAGGGGATGGAAAACTACTTATTCTCACTTGTTTAATATTCAAACATACAATGAATGCATAAACCAAAACCTAATAAACATGATTGCTGTAGAGGGAGGGAGGATAGAGAATGGAGGCAGGATGGAAGCAGGGCTTTTTGAATATCTCCTGTTATATCGTTTTGACTTTGGAACTATGTAAATGTTTTATACAAATTAAATTTAACAGGGGAAGGAAAAACAATCCCCAAAACCCAGGAATAAAAATGAAGCAAATGAATCAAACTGTGTATCAACTTGGTAACATAACCACACAGAGAAAAATTACTTCAAGTGGCTTTAAAACACAGTACTTTGACTACCTCCCTAGCAGGATTTATTCTAAAGACAAAAGGAAGAGCAAAGACATCTTAAATTGCATTCGGTAGTCTTGATAGTAACACTGGAATTGTTCCTTTGAAATTGTTACAGATATAATATAGGGGAATGCAAGTAATTATATTAATATCATTAGGAACCAGGACTTTCAGAGCGGGAGAGAAGAGACAGTTACAAAATCAAAGATGTTAAGTAAAAGCCTATACTCTTAAATTCAACTCTGAACTATCAGTAGGAACTGATCACTTTCCCTTTTTAAAAAATATGCATTTTCTAAACTCTTTTAACTAAAAAGAAAAGACCTGACAACCTAGCAGCGGTGAGGAAACCCAGCCCTCAGAAGGGACTTAACCTGCACACCTCAGTGAAAGTTCCAAGTCTTAACCGCTGGACCACCAGGGAATTCCCAGACTGTGCTCTCTTAATACCATTTTACATCAAGAGGAACTAGAGCTCCTTGGAGAAATGGCTGACTCCAGGACTGGGTTTGGAATTGTACAAGATGAGCCTGAAACATCTCATCAAACCAAAAATCAAGAAATCTATCATGGCATAAGGAAACAGAAGCCAACTTGAAAGGACCCTCACTGACCTAAGATGAGACAACTTTAGCAACCAAATGAACGACTAAAATGGATCGAAACACATTAAAAATCCATTGGTTCATAGCAATACTTAAAAGACTTTGTTGGTCACCATTGGAGGTTGCTAGGATACCAGCTCATTCCGAAAACTGATGTTTTTAAAAGGAAGGTATCAAACATTTATCCTGCCTCTCTTTTTTTGTTTACACTGTAATTCAAGGTAACTAAATGGCTGATAAGTAAAACTCTTCTTTATAGAAAAGCCCCAACTAATAAATGAAGAAGGAATAACAATTAGAAAAATGCCATTTTGCAACTCTTTTTTTTTTTGCGGTACGCGGGCCTCTCACTGCTGTGGCCTCTCCCATTGTGGAGCACAGGCTCCGGACGCGCGGGCTCAGCAGCTATGGCTCACGGGCCCAGCCGCTCCGCGGCACGTGGGATCTTCCCGGACCGGGGCACGAACCCGCATCCCCCACATGGGCAGGCGGACTCTCAACCACTTGCGCCACCAGGGAAGCCCAATTTTGCAACTCTTAATGAAATAATGGACCTAAGCAGTAATCATCACTGGTTGTTAAAGCCATTAGGGGAAGGGGTGATGGGATGTTTATAATGGAGGACTCCAGGTGATACTATCTGAGCCCACTGATCAATGTTAGTATAGCTAAAAAGTGGGGGCGATCAGACATTATTTGCCTCATGAAATAACGGGATAGAAGGTACACAGCCCTGACTGTGAAGTATTCTTTCCCCAGAATTGCAACCTCGATCTAATCAAAGCCTCTAGACGTAACTACCAGTTTACAGAGGATAGAGAAACAAGTTCAAGGGACAATACGAGGAAACAATCAAGCAAATGTGAGACATTTGTGAGACATTCTTCAGGGCAAATGACCTGGTTTCTCCAACAACTCAAAAGCAATAAAAGACTTAACCAGACATAACCAAGTGCAATGTGTGGGCTTTGTTTGGATGCTAACTCCAACAAATTAACTATAAAATGATATCCTTGGGAAAATCAGGGAAATTTGAATATGGATTGGGTATTAAATGATATTAATGAATTATTGTTAATTTTGTTAGATGTAATAATAGCATAGTAGTTATTACATTACATATAACATATGTAATGTATTATAACTACATATAATATATACGATGATGTATTATAACGACTATGCCATATATATGTATATATATATATATATATATATATGAGCTAAAAAAAATTGAAAGGCACTACTGCTAATGAGAAAAGAGAAGATGGAGGAAATGAGAAAAGAGAAGATGGGGAAAGAGGTAGGTTTAGGGAAAAAGAGATGAGAATTTTATTTTTATTTTTATTTATTTATATTTTTTAAGTCCTTTCTCTGCCGGTTGCTAGCTGTGTGACTCTGGGCAAGTGCCTTAACCTCTCTGTGCTTCACTTTTTTATAACACATTTTTTGATGCTTTTTTTAAAAATTTTATTTATTTTTGGCTGTGTTGGGTCTTCGTTGCTGCGCGCGGGCTTTCTCTAGTTGCAGTGAGCGGGGCTGCTCTTTGTTGTGGTGCGCAGGCTTCTCATTGCGGTGCCGCAGAGCACAGGCTCTAGGCGCATGGGCTTCAGTAGTTGCAGCACGCGGGCTCAGTAGTTGTGGCACGCGGGCTTAGTTGCCTCGCGGCATGTGGCATCTTCCCGGACCAGGGCTCGAACCCGCGTCCCCTGCATTGGCAGGCGGATTCTTAACCGCTGCGCCACCAGGGAAGTCCCGGGATGAGAATTTTAAACATGAATTTCAGGAAGACAGCCCAAGAACCAGGTATAGATGTGCGGCAGGAGCTTAAAAATGCACACTTGAAGCTCAGAAGAAATGTCAGGGCTGGAGAGAGATTTGGGAGTCGTTCATACAGATGCCTCTAAGGAGTGAAACCTTGGGATTCGGTTAATTTCACTGGGAAAGAAGAAAGGGCCCAGTCCAAACCCTAGAGAACACTTGGATCACAATGAGGTGGGTAGTGGAGGTGGAAGAGCAAAAGGAAGACTCAACACCAACAAAACAAAACGAGGAACGAGGAAGGGGTCAGAAAAGCAGGAGAAAACCCCAAATAGTTCAATCTCACGGACACTAAACAAGGAAAGGATTTCAGGGAAATGGTGGTCAACGGTGTTGAATCCTCGAACAAGACTGAGGAGGATCAGGCCTCAGAAAGTAGAGTATCCCTTACCTTACATTCCTACTATCCATCCAAATTAATTTCAGGCTGACAGTGACCTCGCTAGTAATAGTGAGCCTGTAAGAAACCGTCTTAATCATCAGCCTCCATCTGTTCCTTCATTCATTCCTTCCCCCACGCACCCACTCGTCCAGCCACTCATTTAATCAGCGTTGCCGAGTTCCTGCTCCAAGCCAAACCCCCGCCGCGTTCTGCAGATACTGAAACAAATACAGTATCTGCCCTCCAGCTTAACGAGGAAGACAGACCTGGAAAAATAATGACCACATAGTGCTAACATTTCAGCATCGACTTATTGAACGTATATTCTGGGCCAGGCACTAGGGGAGGCACTAGATATACAAACACAAACGAGAGGCTCCTGCCTCCGGGGCTCAGAAAAACAGCTGGGAAGGCAGAGGGAATTAGAATATGTTGCAACGCGGACTAGAAATATGAGGAATGTACAACTTATGTGAGAGCGCAGAGCAGAAAATGAAGCTTGTAAGGTAGTCTGTGAAATAGGGACTATTCATATGTCCATTTCACACACAAGGAAACTGAGGTACAGGGAAGTGGGGTTACAGCTGTGAGTGGCAGAGCCAGGGTTCAAGTGTGGGTCTGTGAGACTCAGGAGTTCAGGTTACCCACTCTGTCATCCTGCCTGAGGGCCTCTTCCAATACCCCCATTCCCTTTCCACTGTGCCACGCTGGTCACACCTCCAAGGGCACAGAGCAGGTGATCAATGAGTGTCTGCCGAACGAATAAGTGAAGTGTGCAACCTCACAGGGCTGTTGGAAAGGTTCACTGAGATAAGTACTAGGTCATCTGAAGTCACGGTGTAGGGTGGCAGGTGAGGATATAAAGACCCCACACCCAGAGGATCTCTGCTGGGTGGGCCACTACTACCAAAAAGAGCAGCCAGGTAACCAGTGTGTCTAGACAGCTAGTGATAGGCATCGGGCAGCTTTGAGACTGGGGGGCAGGACCTCAGTCACAGGGACTGGGACGGGAAGGGGCAAGGGCTTGGCACAGTCACTGCCCTGGAGGGCTCATGCTCTGAATGCAGGGGCTCAGGGACCCAGATCTAGTTACCCAAACTAGGCCAGCAGCACAGAGAGGCGACAGCCTGCCAGGCTGACCTGGTCCCTAGTCCGCCAAGCCACTAGAAAGCCCTCTGATGGTGAAGGAGGAGGAAAACGAGGGGAAATCGAAGGGGCAGGAGGCAGAGAAGGCCAAAGAAGAGGAGGGCGAAGGAGAGGAAAAGGAGAATAACGGCAGCTGACGTTTACCCAGTGCTGAGGGCGGGGCCAGGTGCTGGGCTGGCGCTTTACAGGCGGTCAGGTAACCCAGCCATCCCGTGAGGCAGAAACTAACACTTAACTCTCCATTTTATAGACGAGGCATTAAGTAACCTACTTGACGTTACAAAGCCAGGATTTGAACTCCGGCAGCCTGACCCCCAGGCAGGGTTCTAATCCACTGAACGTTCCTGGGTCTCACGGTCTTACTGAGATGGGCTAAGCTTGCTAGGGGCAAGGGGCTCTGCCCGCCTCTTCCTGCACCTATCCGAGCCCTGCCGGCAGGTAGCAGTGGCCCTGGCTGATGATGTATGTACATGTGACTAGTCAGCACGGCAGAGAATTAAGAATCTGCTCCAAATATTTCTTTTGAATTTTGCAGAGAGAAGGTGCTGGGGCGGGGAGCGGAAATGCTTCCACCTCCTCCTGTGAACTCAGGTTGCCAATCCCTTGATCTGTAACAATGGAGATGTTAACAAGGCCTTGCACCGGGGTCCTGCCCTGTAGTTTACAAAGCCTTTCACATACATTACTTAACGTGTCACTTTGGAGAAAACAATTGGAAAAAAAAAAAAAAAAAAAAAAAAAAAGCTGGTTCTTGATCCTGGAAACTTTCCCCCAAAGATTGTGTATTCCTCTCCACTTCAATCCACATATATTTCCCAGATGTCTCTGGTCTTCCTGGAATTTCTATTAAGAATTTCAGCGATCCCAACAAGAATGTTCAGACATCACAGTTTCTGCTAACATATGGAGCCCAGATCTCCTGGTGTCAAATTAATTTCGCTTTCTACCCCAGCTGGGGCCAATGCTTCCACAGGAATAGTAGCGGGGAAACAGGCTCCACAGGAGCTGAGGTGTCATTCCTGGTTTCTGTTCCATTAGCCCCCAATTCAATTCCCCCACTGTACTCAGATCCCCACAGCTAGACCCACTTATCCTTACGCCTAGAGGCTCAAGCCCAACCCAGTTCCCAGACCAACCCATTCGCAGGCATAGGGGCCAATGTCTGGCCTTAGCCCTGAGGCTGGCGGATTAGGAATAGGCTGCTCTCCTGGATCTGGTACCCCCAGAACACCTGCCTGAGAGGCCGTGATGCTCCCGGACCAGAACTCTCCCCAAGCCCACCTCTTACACTGACACAGTCTTAACAACTAGCCTCTTGCCTCGATTCCTATCCCTAAGTCCTACGTGTTGTCCTACCAACTATCCCAGCCCCCTTTAGAACTAGCGCCCTGGCAGATGAGAATATCTTACTTGTCTCTTCCCCCAACACGTGGAACAGAGGATGGCCCTCGATGCATGCCTGCTGGGTGGATGAGCCCTTCCGCCCGGCCTTGGCCTTGCCCACCCTTTTCTCTGGAGCTGGCACCTTGGCCCACTGATGGGTCTGGCCACTAAGGAGGGGCCTTCTAGATGACGATTCCCCAATTGGCTGAAGATCCAAGCAATACTCACATACCCACTCTTTAGCTGTGTGACTTTGAGCAGGTTACTGAACCTCTCGGCGTCTCGGTTTCCTCATTCGTAAAGTGGGGAAAGAGCATTGCTACCTAATGGGATTGGTGTGAAGATCAGAAGAGTAAAGCTATGTTAAGTGCTCGGTACAGCGTCCATCCATATACGTATCTGCTCCTGCCATTGCTATTACTGTTGAGTTAGTTACTGTGGACCCTTCAACGTTGACCATTTCCCAGAATGTCACTGCGGCCCCTGGGCCTGCTACCTTGCTCCGCACCCACTTGCCTGCCTCTGCCTGTACCAAGGCCACTTCCCCAAGCATGTGTTCTGGCCCAGTTTCTGTATCTGGCACCAGGGCTCGATTACCTCTCCCCCACTGCCTGGCCTGCTTCTGCCATTAAGCCCATCATTCCAGACGCACAAGCCTTAGCAGGCTGAACACCACCCTTCTCACAACCGAAGTTTGGGTAAGCAGACTGTTCTCTCGGGGCCGGGCCATCCCTAGGGTGAGCAGAGGTGGGAGAAAGCACCACTGTGGTCTGGATGAAGCAGTGGGGTTAGAGGGGTAAAGCAGCGGCACAAAAAGGTGGGCCACGTCCCTGGGAACTAGGTGTGGCTGGACAACCCTCTGCAAGCTGGAAAGACCACTTCCCCTGATGGTGGAGCCACCCTGGGAAGAGTTTGTCAAAAAGCAGGAAGGCAGCTGGCCTATTTGCTTCGTGGGGGGTAGGGGTCCTGCCAGTGCAGCTCCTGACATAATCAAAAGAGAATCCTAGCATCTCAGGGACTCAGGGTCACACTCTAAGAGAGGACAGTGGCCCAGCAAGATCACTTCTTTGCTGCTCAGAGCCCTGGAGGCTCTGCAGACCTGCTGACGTGGGGAACGTCTGACACGGGGGTGCCCTTAGAACTCATTTAGCCCCTTGCCTTTCTCCTACAGGTAAGGACACTTCAAAACTAGCCTCAAAGAATGGCTCGTCTTGGCAACTGGACCCAAGCACTTCTTGCTGGCCTATGACCCACAGTGTCGCTCTTATCCTCACTGCTGTGTTCCACATCTTCCCTCCCCATCTACCACCTTAATGCCTGGTCCATTTGGTCCCTCAGCCTGAGCAATGCACTTTATGGACTTGGGCTGCACCTCAGGGCTTTTCACTGACTGTGCTGCTCCAGGCAGTGTCTGCACAGAGAACCTCTCCTTCAGCCCCAGCCAGACGGGTCCCCTCCTTTGCCTCTCCTCACGTGCATGCAGCTTCCAGGTCACGGGATTCGGGCACTATGGCCCAGAAAAGCAATAATAATAGCAACACAAGCTCCTTGGCAGCAGGTGAGATGTTTTTAACTTTTAAAATAAAGAACAGAATACTAGTACAAATCTAAGTTTCAGCTCTGCCTAGCTACACGATCCTCAGCAAGTTATTCAACCTCTTCGAACATCAGTTCCTTTACCCATAAAATGGAAACTAAATGGGATATCGTACCTGAGTGCCTGGCAGTAGGAAGAGCTCACTAACTTCTAACTAACATTAGGAGTAGTAACAGATGATGTAACAACCTTTACATCTTCGCCATCCATCAAGCTGGTGCCCCAGGGCAGTTGCTCAGTAAGTGCTGAGTGAAAGATGTTTCCTGACCTGATCAGCCCAACCACCAGGTGAGGCAGGTAGAGGAGACCCTGGCCTCTCCAGGGATGGAGAGCTGAGGCTGGGTGGCTAAGTGACTCATCCCAAGTCAGAGTTAGTAAGCAGGAGAGCCTGGACTGGGAGCTTCTGTTTCCTGACTCCCAATTTGCTGTTTACTATTTTATGTCATCTGATCAAATTTAGGGCCAGAAAGGAATGTAGAGATTACCTAGCATATCCTATCATCTGAGAATGTGAAAACTGAGGCCAGAGAGACCAAGGACGTTTCATAAGACCAAAGAGCTAGTCAGCGGGGGAGTAGAGCCCAGGTCTCCTGACTGCCAGCTTACTGATCTACCAACAACACAACAGCTTACCTTGCAAAAATCACCTCACTGTTCCTAGTTCAGCAAACATGGTCATCCTAGGCTCCAGGCTACCGCAGCCTTCTAAGGAAACACCCAAGTGGTAAGTGCAGAGGCCTCCTGCAATGACAGGCCTGCCCTCAGAGGACCAGATTCATTCTTCACAGAGGGTACACTTCCCATGTGATTTGAAAAAAACGTGTCAACGCGAAGCTCAGTGGCAATCAAGAGTGCACCAACAGTCACAAGCTTGGTGGTATGGAGTACCATGTTTGAAGCGGACCCTACAGCGTTTCTGGAATGTCAAGCATGAGCTCTGAGAAACACCCTACTTGGCAGGTCCTCTAAAGCAACAAAGACAGTTAAATGAGGCCCCAGTAGCACAGGATATTATTGTTTACATGCGACCCTTATCCCAGGGCTGTGGGAAATGGAGCCAAATTCCACAAGCTCTTTTCTCGCGAGAGATGCTTGGCAAAACAGAGAAGGCCAGCAAAGCTTCTTGGTCTGCTGTTCTTTCTTGAAGTCAGCTTCATCTGAAAACAAAAAACGATGTCCTCAGAATTTAAGCTCCAACCCTGGGGAGATGTATTAGGTTGTTCCACTTGGAATTAATCTGAGGATGCAAAAGTCAAACGAGCATCATGTTTGCCTCAAATGAAAAACACATGAGGAGGGGGCAGAGGTGAATAACTCATTCATCAGTGTAACAAAAAAGGGATATCCACTACTCTTTGAAAGGTTTCAAAATTCAAAGGGTTTCAGCTGAAACACGAGGGGATGTTTTCTGTAGAAGAAAGTCAACACCTTGTATTCTAATAGTACTTTTTTCCCCTTGAAAATATCACCAAACACATCTGTTACACACTTCCTTGTAGTTGGGCCACGGTGAGTGAAGGAGGCTGTGACTGATGGAAGAGGCCTGTCTCCGTGCTCACGGCATGCCCTGGCCAAGCACACAAATCAGGAGTACCTTGCCCTACATCCTCAAGCACAGGCAAGCTAATGCAGGCATCCACAGGCTCAGTAAATGCCATGCTTCTTGGTTCCCTCTGCTTCCGATATAAATACCCATAGCAAATCTTAGACAAGTGGTCTGTCTTAGTTAGCACACTTGCTTGGGTCTTGGCAGTAAAGGAGAAAGGCCTTTGGAAAGCACCATCTTTGTGGACAATCTAAAAATGATAACATTTTGCAGTTGGTTTTACTCTTACTGCATTCACCTACCACTTACTGCAGGTCAGGTTCTGGGCTAGGTGTCAGAGAAGAAGAGAAGAATAAAGGAGGAAACAATCAATTCTGTCTTACGGAGCAGGGATTGGGCTCGATATTTTTTGAGCTGGTCATGTAGGACATGAACAGAGCTTTCTTTGACAGACGTGGGGATGGGGATGGAGTACTAATGAGAGAAGATGTAAGAGGGAAAGAAGCTGGCCAATGGCTCGCGCACTCATTTGCTTAAACAGCTGGAATCACTGGATTGTAAATGGTTGGGGCTGTCTTCTCAAAGTGAACGAGTATATTCATGGAACACACACTTGTTATTAATAGGACACAATGCCTTTTTGCAAAAGACTACGTGGAGTAGAAAGCAATGGACTCCCATAACTATGTTAGTATTCATTTATAAGATTTCTGAAGCTTCTAATAAACAGGAATTTGGTCTTGTCTAATTGGGTTTTAATAGTTCAGACAAAATTAAGAGCTAGAGGAATTTTATATGGCTTGTTTTTCATTCAAACTTTCTATAATCCTCATCTCTTCAGAAGCTATAAATTATAAGTTACCCTCATAAGATTATAAACAAAGCCCATAAGTACAGGGAAAAAAATTAATCAGATATTGTTAGTTTTATTAGATAACAAATATTGCAACCAGAGTCCTATGTCTGGTCAATAACGCCACAGGAAAAGCCATTCATTACTTTCTAGCCTATTGGTGAGACATTTTATGAAAATAAAAACCGTCTCCTATACTGTTAGAACATACATCTGTAAAGGTACATTTTACATCTATACCATGGATGGTAATATTATGTCTGTGTCATTAACTGGGGAAGCCCCCAAAGCTGAGGATCAATTATTCTTCATTGTTTGAAATTCTCGAAGGTCTTCTAGGGTTCAGAAGGAATCTCTCATTGTTAAGTTCCAATGTCTTGAAACATATACCTAAAGAATTCTAGGTATTTTCATTGTTTTAAATAAAAAGAGGTATTTATCCCAGTTCTTATTAAACTTGCAAAATTACAAACTGGCCAGAACCCAACCCAGGACACATCACAGAGTCCAGAGATGAATGGTTCTATAAAAGTAGCCTAAAAGCAGGGAGGAAACCTCTAGGAAAACAAAGGGTGGATGGGTCAGGGAGCTGAGTTGGGTAGGACTTGGGGCGGGGGGCAGAGGGTGGGAAGGCAGCCTGCAAAAGAAGGACAGGAACAGTGGACAGAGGTTAAGGTGGGAAACGTTTTTTTTTAATGTGCTCCTTTTTCTCTCCTTATCTTTGCCCTGAGAAGACCATTTTCTGCCCCTTTGCCACCGGAAGGCATGTTAGCCATAGACCTGTACCCACCAGGGGTGGCAGGGTAACTTCAGGGTGAAATTCAGGGCTGGCTGGAATGATGGGTCCTAGGTAACATGTGCATATAGATTGGCTGTCCCTTAAGAGTTCTTCCCTACCTGCATCCACACAACAGTAACCCTGAAAGCTCCAGGACTACAACTGGGAGAGGCTTCTCTTGAAAGAA
>NW_006779039.1:76895-111283 GCF_000442215.2 Lipotes vexillifer | reverse complement strand
CGAGGCCCAGTCACCATTTGTAACACTAGAGCTTTTCTCCCCGGAGGCATATCTTCCCTATCAAACTCACTGAGGGGCACCAGCCAAGGCTTAAGGTTTAGTTTCTCCTCAGAGTTACATATTACAACCCAAGATAGCCAACGACTCTAGTGGAATAGAATCTCACTAGGAAAAACAGCCAATGGGTATTCCCTGGCAAGTATGGTGGGACAACTGAGAATAGCAGGTGAAACTGGTATGGGTTGTACATTCTCTAATACCAAGTGAGTGCAAGGGGCCTGTGGCAAAAAAGACTGAAGCAGCTGAAGGAATCTAGCCGCTATGCATTCTCAAAGCTGACCTGCCAAGACTCCCTTCTGTGACAGAATCCCACATTAAGGACAAATTGGCGAAAGTGAAATCAAAGTGGAGCAGCATAGTTTCTTCTCCTGATCCTCCTGTAGAGAGCAACTATATACTCTGGGAAAAATATAAAGAAACCACAGTATGAAGAGACTGGAGGATGAACAGAAGCAGGTATATTCTGAAGGGGAGTTGACACAAGGTGAGTTACCCATTTTTACCGCTTTTAGACTGAGGGCAAACTAAAACTGCTAAGTGGCTAGGACACCAAGAATAAGACACCAACAGTAAATTAACAATCTTGCTGGTATGAAGAACTATAGGACAGAGTTCAGGACCACAACCATTGGAAAGTAAGGGGCGAATCCTGGAAAGAAGAGAGCCAGAGAGACAGAGGGAGCTCCAATTTTTGTCTGTAGATCCTCCCAAACTCAGCTGACTCCTGAACCACACATAAGTGGGAAAGGATTTAGCTAAAGATCAGAGCCCTGAACTAAGATTTCAACTACCACCAAGAAGCAAAGTTTAGAGTTTAAAATCTGACCACATGAACTGTCCACCAAAACAATAAAATCAATATTTTTTGAAGGAATAAATCAGAATCCAGAGCACCCATAAGATAACATTGAAAATAGCCAGGCTACAATCCAAAGTTATTCTACATATAAAGAACCAGGAAATTGTGATCCATTTATAGGCGCTAAAACAATCAACAGAAAACAAACCTGAAATGACCCAGATGCTGGAATTAGCAAAAAAATAATTTTAAAGTGATTATTATAACTATGCTCAAGGGAGTAAGAGAAAATATGCTCACAATGAATGAAAAGATAGAAAATCACATCAGAGAAATAGGAACCATTAAAAAAAAAGAACCAAATAAAAGTTCCAAAACTCGAAAAATATAATACCTGAAAAAAAAATTAAAAACATCACAGGATGGGCTTAACAACAGAATGGAAATGGAAGAGGCAAAGTTTCAGTAATCTTAAGATAGAACAATAGAAATATCCAATCTTAAGAACAGAGAGAAAAATATTTTAGGCAACAAAAGCACGAACAGAGCCTCTAGCACATATGGAACAATATCCAAAGGTCTAACATACATGAAATTACAGTTCTAGAGGGAGAGGTGGGGGAGAATGAGGTAGAAAAAAATAGTGAATGTGTAATGGCTTGTTTCCTCCAATTTAGAGAAAGACATAACTTTAAAGATTCAAGAAGCTCAGCAAACCCCAAGAAGGTAGAAAAGAAAACTCTGGGAATATCACAGTCAAACCACTGAAAACCAAACATAATTAGAAAATCATAAAAGCAGCCAGAGAAAAACAATGCTTTATATACAGAGGGGGAAAAGTTTCAAATATGGATGACATCCAAAACAATGGAGGCCAGAAAAGAGCAACGTCTTTAAAGTGATAGAAAAAAAGCCAACCCAGAATTCTATACTCAGCAAACATATTCTTCAAGAATAAAGGCAAAACAAAGACATTTTCAGATAAAACAAAAGTTAAAAAAAAAAAAATCTTTGCCAGCAGACCTGAACTACAAGAAGCACTAAAGGCGGGCTTCCCTGGTGGCGCAGTAGTTGAGAGTCCGCCTGCCGATGCAGGGGACGCGTGTTCATGCCCCTGTCCGGGAAGATCCCACATGCCGCGGAGCGGCTGGGCCCGTGAGCCATGGCCACTGAGGCGGCGCGTCCGGGGCCTGTGCTCTGCAACGGGAGAGGCCACAACAGTGAGAGCCCGCGTACCACAAAAAAAAAAAAAAAAAAAAAAAGAAGCACTAAAGGTGTAGAACAGCTCCACAACATGGTGCCCCAATGACATTTTTGTCTCTATATGGACCACTTAGTCAAGGCGTGACCACAGTCTAACCTAGGTCTTGGAAGAACACTCTGCAATTCCCCCTGGAGCAAAGGAAATAAGCAGCCTGGTGAGGATCTATCACAGGGCTGCTCTCATCCATCTCCCTAACGTCAGTTGACCACAGGACTTTCCACCATGCCCCACCCCCCTCCTCAGGGTACAGCTAGCTGCATGCTATAAAAATATCTGCTGTTGTTTAAAGCTGACTCCTCAATGGCAGAGCAATCCATTGTTCATGCCACCTGTCACCTGGCCCCTCTGGCTCAGTATCATCCTGTGGGACTAGAGATATGGGGTACTAGTGCCATACTGATCTTGCTCTTGTTGCCTAAGTAATAAACTGAATCCATTTGGACTTGTTGTCTCTTTACCAGACGAATCTATGTAAGTGTGACAAGCCAACTGAGCAGCTGCCAAGATACTACTTGACCTCTTGAGAAAAGGAAGTTCTTTATCAGACTGAAGGGAAATTAACCAGATGGAAATGAGTTACTCCTTTAAAAAATGGAAGTGACAAATATCTTGCTAAATACTGAAAGCTATTTGTGTTCCTCTTAATTTCTTAAAATACATACGACTATTTAAAGCAAAAATGATGATGTCGTCTCGTAGGCTGTATATGCAGATGTAATACATATGACAACTACAGAATAAAGGACAGAGAAGGGCTAAACTGACCTCTATATTTTATAGAGGTTTCTATATTTTATATAAAGTATTATCATATTATCTTTACTTAGACTGTGTAAAGTTAGAGATATATGTAGTAATCTGGAGTGCACACTCTAAAAATTACTATAAAGAGGAATATCTGAAAAGCCAGTAAGTTTTTTCCTTCTACTTATTTATTTATTTGAATTTTTTATTTTATATTGGAGTATAGTTGATTTACAATGCTGTGTTAGTTTCAGGTGTACTGCCAAGTGATTCAGTTATACATATACATGTATCTATTCTTTTTCAAATTCTTTTCCCATTTAGGTTATTACAGAATATTGAGCAGAGTTCCCTGTGCTATACAGTAGGTCCTTGTTGGTTATCTATTTTAGATATAGCAGTGTGTACATGTCAATTCCAAACTCCCAATCTATCCTTCCCCCGAACCCCTCCCCGCCTGGTAACAATAAATTCATTCTCTAAGTCAGTGAGTCTGTTTCTGTTTTGTAACTAAGTTCATTTGTATCATTTTTTTTAAGACTCCACATATAAGTGATATCATATGATATCTGCCTTTCTCTGTCTGACTTACTTCACTTAGTAGGATAATCTCCAGGTCCATCCATGTTGCTGCAAATGGCATTATTTCATTCTTCTTAATGGCTGAGTAATAGTCCATTGTATACATGTACCACATCTTCTTTATCCACTCATCTGTCAATGGACATTTAGGTTGCTTCCATGTCTTGGCTATTGTAAATAGTGCTGCAGTGAACATAGGGGTACATGTATCTTTTCAAATTATGGTTTTCTCCAGATATATACCCAGGAGTGGGATTGCAGGATCATATGGTAGCTCTATCTTTAGTTTTTTAAGGAACCTCCACACACTGTTCTCCATAGTGGCTGCATCAATTTACATTCCCACCAACAGTGCAGGAGGGTTCCCTTTTCTCCACACCCTCTCCAGCATTTGTTATTTGTAGACCTTTTAATGATGGCCAGTCTGACCCATGTGAGGTGATACCTCATTGTAGTTTCGATTTGCATTTCTCTAATAATTAGAGATGTTGAGCATTTTTCCATGCGCCTGTTGGCCATCTGTATGTCTTTTTTGGAGAAATGTCTATTTAGGTCTTCTGCCCATTTTTTTGATTGGGTTGTTTGTTCTTCTGATATTGAGCCACATGAGCTGTTTGTAAATTTTGGAGATTAATCCCTTGTTGGTCACATCATTTGCAAATAATCATATGGGTTGTCTTTTCATTTTGTTTATGTTTTCCTTTGCTGTGAAAAAGCTTTTGAGCTTAATTAGGTCCCATTCGTTTATTTTTGTTTTATTTCCAATACTCTAGGGGACAGATCAAAAAAGATTTTGCTGTGATTTATGTCAAAGAGTGTCCTGCCTATGTTTTCCTCTGAGAGTTGTACATATCTGGTCTTACATTTAGGTCTTTAATCCATTTTGAGTTTACTTTTGTGCATGGTGTTTAAGACTATTCTAATTTCATTTTTTTACATGTAGCTGTTCAGTTTTCCCAGCACCACTTACTGAAGAGACCATCTTTTCTCCATTGTATATTCTTGCCTCCTTTGTCATAGATTAATTGACCATAGGTGTGTGTTTATTTCTGGGCTTTCTATGCTGTTCCATTGATCTATATTTCTGGTTTTGTGCCAGTACCACACTGTTTTGATGACTGTAGCTTTGTAGTATAGTCTGAAGTCAGGAAGCCTGATTCCTCCAGCTCCATTTTTCTTTCTCAAGATTGTAAAAATCCAGAAACTCTTATGTCATGCAGAATATTTGGAGTAAAATGCTTAAAAATAAAGTAAGTTTGTTTGCCCTAAACTTGAAATAAGCTAACATTAAACTCCCTTGTCCTATTTTGGTTGATAAAAGTGATAAATGACTTAAACAGTTTTTAAAGGCGATGAATAAGTGAACATAGGAATACTTGATATTGTAAAGGTGTCAGTGACCCCCAGATTAATGTGTAATTCAATGCTATTCCAATTAAAAATCTAGCGTGACTTTAAAAATTTTTTTTGAAATAATCAGACTTTCAGGAGGCTGCAGTATAGCTCATAGAGTCCACTGACTGCTTCCCCCAGTTTTCCTTAGTAGTGACACCTTGTATGATTGTAGTAAAATACAGCTAACTAGACCACAGAGCTATTCAGTTGTTACCAGTTTTCATATGTGCTCACATGTGTGAGAGGTTCTGTGTAATATAATCACATGTGCAGACTCATGCAATCATAATCATAATTAAGATAAAAGATTGTTGCATCACCACAGAGGTACTCACTGATGCTACTCCTTTATACCCCTCATCCCTGACCCTGTCCCTTGGTAACCACTAATCTATCCTCCATCTGTATATTCTGTCATTTCAAGAAGCTTACATAATTGGAATCATACAGTATTGACCTTCTGAGCTTGGGTTTCTTCACTAACCATCAAGTCCTCAGTATCAATGAAGGATTTTGTGTATATCAGTAAAGCATTTTTTTTTTATTGCTGAATAGTATCCCGTGGTATGGATGTACCACGGTTTGTTTATTTATCACCCACTGAAGGGCATTTGGGTTGTCTCCAGTTTGGGGTTATTACGAATAAAGCTACTATGAATAGTTGTGTACACATTTTTACATGAGCATGAGTTTTCATTTATCTGGGATAAATACTCAAGTACAATTGCCAGGTTATATAGTACTTACATATTTGGTTTTATAAGAAATTGTCATACAGTTTTTCTAGAATGACTATCATTTTACATTCCCACAAGCAATGTATGAGAATTCTAGTTTCTCTATATCCTCATCAGCATTTGGTGTTATCACTATTTTTTATTATAGCCATACTAATAGGTAGGTAGTGATATCTCATTATGGTTTTTTTTAATGAGTGAATATATAATACGATATGATATAATATAATGTCATATAGCATAATATAATATAATAGGAACCTGGCATGAGCAAATGGTAAGTGTGTTATCTCATTATGGTTTTAATTTGCATTCCCTGACACCTAACAATATTTAATGCATTTTCATGTGCTTATCTGCCATCTGTGGATCCTCTTCAGTGAAATGTCTCTTCATATATTTTGCCCATTTTCTAATTGGATTATTTGTTTTATTCCTGTTGAATTCTGAGAGGTCTTTATATAGCCTAGATACTAGTCCTCTGTTGGGTATGTAGTTTGCAAATATTTTCTCCCAGTCCGTAGCTTGTCTTTTGTTTTCTCAGCATTGTTTTCCACAGAGCAAAAGCTTTAAATTTTGTTTTGTTTTAATTTTTTAAGTTTAATTTTGACGGGTTACAATTTCTAAATATTTCATTTTATGGATCATGGTTTTGGTATCAAGTCTCAGAATTTTTCACCAAATCCCAGATCTGTACATTTTTTTTCCTCTAAAAGGTTAATATTTTACGTTTAAATCTGTGAATCATTTTGATCCAGTTTGCTTTAAAACACATTCTGAATAGAATGGTCAAAGGACAAGAAGAGACAATTTACTTCTTCACAGGAAGAACCAGAACTACTAAACAAGTATGGGAAACTCAGTCTCACTAGTAACCAAAGAATGCAAAATTGCAACAATAACAAAACATATTTTAAACTAATTAAATTACTAAAAATTTAAGCAATTTGTTCTGTAGAATTCCCCACACTCTGGGTTTGGTTGATTACATTGTTATGGTGTTTTAAAATGTAGGTTTTATTATCATTCAGGTATAGCTAGGCCAACAGATCAGGAGACAACTGCCATTGAAAAGATAGTTTGTTACAGTTCCCAAGAAGGGGACACGGCACACCACACAGGGAACCACCAAGGTCAACCATCAGGCACAAGAAGTGAGGGGAAGGTATGGGCAAAAGCCTTTACTGTGGTTTTCCAAGAGATGGAGGGCAGAAACAGGTCAAGCAAGAAGGGCAGCTTTAGGATTGGGTAGTTTGAGTAATTTTGGCAGGCTCTGGGCTATAGGGGTGGTCCTTAGTTGTCTAGCGCCTGGCTCTGGGATGATTTAGGGCAGAGAGATAGTGTCCTGGACTGTGGAAGCCTGATAAAAGGAGGAGGATGGGGTATGGACTCAAGATTAGTTGGTTTGCATATCAAAGATGTGCTGTAGGTAAATTGTTTATCCCAGATTAGCAAATTCTGGTAGGATCAGTCCTGCCCTGGGTCCACAAGGGTCCACAATATCAAAGCATCATAAACATAGAAAATAAAAAACACATGAGATACACATGGTGTTGTGGAGGTGGAAGTTTTGGTAATGGAGTGACTAGTATATGTCTTTGCAGTTACTGCATCATGAGTTTTCCCAAAGACAATAAATACAGAACTGAATATCCTCCCATAGTGGTCCATTTGTAGGATTTACTGATGTACCCAATGTACCAAAAGACAGTGTTTTTAAAGGAAAAGAAAGCCAACCAACAACAGTAGTTGGGCAGACTACAGGAATCTCAGGCCAAGCATACCAAAAGTGAGCTTTCCTCAATTTCCCAAAAGTCTCCAAAGTACCATCTGCTTCTGGCCCAGTCTCCTGACTAGAGAGATTCTGGATTAAGCCCTGAACTGCATGGTATTGAAGCTCCCACCATCAGACTATCAGATTTAACGACGACTGTCACTTCCCTATATTCTGCCTTTCCAGTTCTTACATATTCTGCTTCTTATGGAAATTCCTAGTTGCAGGACACTTGCTACATGCCAGGCGATGAGAGAGGCTGGGTATAAACATCACCTTATTTAAGAGATATTGAGAAATAGACTCAAGCATATATGGAAATTTAGTATGAAACTGGCATCTCAAATCATCAATCTCAGTGATGAAGATGGCATTTCAAGTCACTTTTTAAATAAACGGTGCAGGCACAACTGGAAAACTGTAAAATAAGATCCATACCTCACACCATACATGAGAATAAACTAAACAAAAGGGGGGGGGATCTAAACGTAAAAAATGAAACCATACAAGTACTAGGAGAAAACATGTGTAAATTCCTCTTTATCTATGATGCAGGGAAAGGCTTTTTAACTATGACTAAAAATCCAGTGAAAACAAAAGACTGACAAATTGGACTGCATAAAAGCAAATAATCTTTGCACAACAGAAAGCACTAAAAATGAAGTAAGAGGAAAACTGATAAACTGGGAGAAAATATTTGTAGCATATATCACAAAAGGTTAGTTTCCTAAAATACGAAAAATATTCAACAATTGAGGGACAAAGGACCAAAAACCTGGCAGGTAAAAGGGGGTGTGGCATGAACAGATAATTCACAAATATATATCCCTTAACATATGAAAAGTTGTTTCAACTCACTCAAAATTAGAGAAATGCAAATTAAAACAACATCAAGGTACCATTTCTCACCTATCAGATTGATGAAAATTTAAAAGTATGAGAACAATTTTATTTGTGAGACTGCAGAGAAACAGGCACTTTCCACCACTGCTGATGGGAGTGCGCATTGCTACAATTCTCACGGAGGAGAATTTGCCAATAGCTAACAAACAAAACTAACATGCACCTACCTTTTGACCCAGCAATCCTACTTCTAAGAATTATCTATGAAGCTACACCTCTGACAATACAAAAACACATACATACCAGGTTTTTTTTATTGCAGCATTGTTTGTTATTTCAAAATGTTGAAAAAACCCTAATGCCCATACATAGAAGAATGTTTGAATAAGCTATGCTATACCCACACAATGGAGTCCCAATGCAGCTGTAATAAAAGAATAAGAAGGATTTCTATGAACTGAAATGGAGTGATTTCCAGGATAAGTGAGAAAAAGCAAATTGTAAAAGAGTTTCTATAGTATGTTATCCTTCATGTAGGAAAGTATGGCATATAAGAAAAGTTACAGGTATCTGCTCATTTGCACAAAAAGAAATACAGAAATGGTAAGCCAGAAGTGAATGAGCTTGCTTACCTATGGGGGGTAGGCAGGAACAGGGTGAAAAGAAGGGAGGTGAGAACACTATATATTACGGTTGATCAAATATGTGAATGTATTTTAGATAATGAGTGCCAGCTTTCTCACTGTTGGAGAGAGGAGTTAAAAAAATAAGGGAAGGATATTGAGCTGCATGAGCTGTTTGTATATTTTGGAGATTAATCCCTTGTCGGTTGCTTCGTTTGCAAATATCTTCTCCCATTCTGAGGGCTGTCTTTTCATTTTGTTTATGGTTTCCTTTGCTGTGCAAAAGCTTTTAGGTTTAATTAGGTCCTGTTTGTTTATTTTTATTTTCATTACTCTAGGAGATGGGTCAAAAAGGATCTTGCTGTGATTTATGTCATAGAGTGTTCTACCTATGTTTTCCTCTAAGAGTTTTATAGTGTCTGGCCTTACATTTAGGTCTTTAATCCATTTTGAGTTTATTTTTGTGTATGGTGTTAGGGAGTGTTCTAATTTCATTCTTTTACATGTAGCTGTCCAGTGTTCCCAGCACCTCTTACTGAAGAGACTGTCTTTTCTCCACTGTATATTTTTGCCTCCTCTGTCATAGATTAGGTGACCACAGGTGTGTGAGTTTATCTCTGGGCTTTCTATCCTGTTCCACTGATCTGTATTTCTGTTTTTGTGCCAGTACCATACTGTCTTGATTACTGTAGCTTTGTACTATAAATAACCCAATGAAAACATGGGTAGATGACCTAAATAGACATTTCTCCAAAGAAGACATACAGTTGGCCAACAAACACATGAAAAGATGTTCAACATCACTAATTATTAGAGAAATGAGAATCAAAACTACAATGAGGTATCACCTCACACCGGTCAGAATGGCTATCATCAAAAAATTCTATAAACAATGAATGCTGGAGAGGGTGTGGAGAAAAGAGAACCCTCCTACACTGTCGGTGGGAACGTAAATTGGTGCAGTCATTATGGAGAACAGTATGGAGGTTCCTCAAAAAACTAAAAATAGAACTACCATATGACCCAGCAATCCCACTCCTGGGCATATACCTGGAGAAAACCATAATTCACAAAGATCCATGCACCCCAATGTTGACTGCAGCACTATTTACAATAGCCAGGTCATGGAAGCAACCTAAATGTCCATTGACAGAGGAATGCATAAAGAAGATGTGGTACGTATATACAATGGAATACTACTCAGCCATAAAAAGGAATGAAATAGTGTCATTTGCAGAGACGTGGATGGACCTAGAGACTGTCATACAGAGTGAAGTAACTCCGAAAGAGAAAAATAAATATTGTATAATATGGCTTATATGTGGAATCTAGAAAAATGGTACAGATGAACTTATTTGCAAAGTAGAAATAGAGACACAGATGTAGAGAACAAACATATGGATACCAAGGGGGAAGGGTGGGGTGGGATGAATTGGGAGATTGGGATTGATATATATACACTACTATGTATAAAATAGGTAACTAATGAGAACCTACTGTATAGCACAGGGAACTCTACTCAGTACTCTGTGGTGACCTATATGGGAAAAGAATCTAAAAAAGAGGGGATATAGGTATACGTATAACTGATTCACTTTGCTGTACGGCAGAAACTAACACAACATTGTAAAGCAACTGTACTGCCATAAAAATTTTTTAAAAAATAAGGGAAGGAGGGAGGTTAGGATGAGCCCTGTGCTGTTAAGTTGGAATTAGAGATATCAGTGTGAACTCATGATGTTTAAGAAAGAGAAGAGATCCAAAAATTATTGGGCAAAAGCATAATGATAAATAGGACATCTTCACAGTCTCAAAGTATCTCTCCACAAGATTCTTATTAGTTACAAAGGGAAAAACAGTAACTTTAGGGTGGAGAAACCAGGCAGACACCCCCTTAACCAAATGATCAAAGTTAACATCACCAATACCATAGATACCATGAACCTCCAGATACGATGCACTGAGAAGGGCACACATACTTCTGTGGTATTCTGGCCAGAAAAGCATAAACTCAAGATAATCACAAGATAACATCAGACAGACCCAAACTGAAGAACAATCTATGAAATAACTGATGAGTTACTTTTCAAAAGTGTCAAGGGCATGAAAGACAAAGAAAGACTGAGGAACTCTTCCCGGATTAGAGTGGGATCATGGATTAGATCCCCAAACAGAAAAAGGATTGGAGAAATTTTTTTTTTTTTTTTTTTTTTCTTAACGGTACGCGGGCCTCTCACTGTTGTGGCCTCTCCCGTTGCGGAGCACAGGCTCCGGACGCACAGGCCCAGCGGCCATGGCTCACGGGCCCAGCCGCTCCGCGGCATGTGGGATCCTCCCGGACCGGGGCACGAACCCGTGTCCCCTGCATCGGCAGGCGGACTCTCAACCACTGCGCCACCAGGGAAGCCCGGATTGATGAAATTTGAATAAGGTCTGTAGGTTAGTTAATAATATTTTATTAATGTTAATTTCCTGGTTTTGAAGTTTTACTATGATTATATAAGGTGTTAACATATGGTGAAGCTGGATGAAGTGAACTCTATGTACTATTTTTGGAAGTTTTTGGAAGTCTAAAATTATTTCAAAATAAAATCTTTTTTTAAGTTTCTGCCCGAACCAGCACCAAATTCATTAAGGGTTCCTCAGGTTATCTTTCATGTGGAAGGTCAAGAATTGGACTGCAGCTTGGAAGGTCTAAAGACCTCAAGACCTTGCTCCTTTAGGATCCCAAAGCAAGGTGGGTAAAAGAGGTAACTAATAAGCAAGTGAGGGCAGGAGGCCCTTCTAGTTTCTGGATGAGAGTGAAAAGGAAGATTATATCCATGGGCAATTAACGAATCCTCTTTTTATGACTGAGGATAAATTACATAAAACACCCAAACTAATCTTAAGAATTAATTTAAAAAAGATAAGAGGGGCTTCAGTTATCCAATGTAACACAATTGGAACTGAAATTTAAGCACTCCAAGGAATTCCTTGGTGGTCCAGTGGTTAGGACTCCACGCTTTCACTGCCAAGGGCCCAGGTTTGATCCCTGGTCGGGGAACTAAGATCCCACAAGCCACGTGGTGCAGCCAAAAAAACAAAAAAATAAATGAAATTTAAGCAGTCCAATTTTCCAGTTAGACAAAGAAGTTCAAATTCTGACCCTCCTTTCTCAGTGGTAAGACTATATACGGTGGCAAAAATTTGGGCAGAACGAAAAGGACCAAAAATAAAAATTTTCAAAAAAGGAAATTCTACACAAGAGCCCTAAGAGGAACAGAGAAGTTCCTCTCCTACTTAGCCCATTCCCCTCCCAGGAAGGGAAAGAACAAATGAGGAAAGAAGTGAGGTTTTGAAGCTGTTCATTGGTCTCTTATCTGTTGATCCCTTACTGACCATTCATTTCTTGTTACCGAAAAATCCCTTTCCCTTTAACTTTACAATCTGCCATCTTAAGTTCAGGATCCTTCACTTAACATCTAAAGCTCTCCACAGCATGGCCCTAACCTTTCTCTCCAGTCACGTGTTTATTTCTGAGGCATAGAGCTTAGTGGTGAAGTGATGGATGTTAACTAAACTTATTCTGGTAATCATTTTGCAGTATATACATATATTGAATCACCATGTTGTACACCTTAAATCAATACAATGTTATATACCAATTATATCTCAATAAAACTTGAAAAAGGAAGGAAGGAAGGAAAGGAGGGAGGGAGGGAGGAAAGGAAAAAAGAACTTAGGCTTTGGAGCCCAACAGACCTGGTCTGAATTCCTGTTCTGCCATCTCTTAGCTGGTGACCAAGTTACTTAATTGCTGTGAGCCTGAGTCTCCTGATTTGTACAGTAGGGATGATATATATACTAACAAACGTAAGGTAGATAGCCAGTGGGAAGCAGCCGCATGGCACAGGGAAACCGGCTTGGTTCTTTGTGGCTGTCTGGAGGGGTGGGATAGGGAGGGTGGGAGGGAGGGAGACAAAGAGGGAAGAGATATGGGAACATATGTATATGTATAACTGATTCACTCTGTTATAAAGCAGAAACTAACACACCATTGTAAAGCAGTTATACCCCAATAAAGATGTTAAAAAAAAAAAAAAAGAATGCATGCAAAGCACTTAACGTTACGCATGGCACAAAGTAATGACTCAATACATGGAGACTACTACAAGTCCTAAATGGATCCTATGATTCTCACCGTGTTACTTTTACTCAAGCTGTTCTTGCCTCCTGGAATGCCTTCGCCTGTAGAAATTCTATCTGCTCTTTAAGGCCAGTCCCCAAAGCCACCTTCTCAGGAAGTCTTTCCTTTTGTTCCACCAGGACATATTCTATCCCTGCTTTGAATGTCCAGTTCATTTGCACTCCTCCGCTGGCACCTCCTTCACACTGATAAGTGTACCTGGGCACTGCTCAAGCCTGAGCCTGAACTGAGCAGGTGCTCCATGACTATTTACTGAGTTAAATCCACGTAATGCCCAAATGTTACATGATTTTCTAGAGCTTTTAGTAAGAATTCCAAGTATCTGAGCAATAACTCGATTAATTCCAGGTGCCAAGTTTCTGCTAACGACCCCAACTCAACATGAGCAAGAACTGAAGCAGGTGTAAGAAAGCACAGAGCAGAGGATGGTGGGGAGGAACTCTGTTGACATTTGCTGCCTATGACAATGTTGGCCTCCAAGATGTGCATGTGTCGTATATGTGTTTTGGGGGCCTGCTACTGTCATTTTCTGTCTGTCCAGATCCCTTTCTTTGGGGTTTGTTAACTATGGAGAGCTTGAAAAACAGTACACAAGCAAACATATGCAAATGCTTTTTAGGTAGATGGGAAAGACGACATTTGCCTATTGGAAGGAATAAAGGAATAACTCTGATGCCCCTCTCAGCCCTGGTTTCTCTTGCTCTGCCTGCCTCGAAACACCAGCAAGTAATGCCAAGGGAAAGAAAAGTGTGAAAAACACTCACCCAACTCTTCCCTGAAAGTTAAAGGTATCGGAGTCAATGCTGAGTTCTTAGGGTTTGGATGCCGACAGGTGTGGCCTCAGTGGGCACTCGTCATACAGTCACAGATGAGCAAAAAGAACTGCCTCCCTGAAGAGGGAGGAAGAGAGACCTCCACCAGCTCTGTGGAGATGCACTGACAGATTCCAGACCAAACAAAGCTCTGTGGGTTATTTCCCTTCTTATTCCTGACTTGGGAATGTTTACTGGCGTGCGAGTGTATCACTCTCCATCGTTAATGACTCAGAGGGAGTTTGAGGGCCATGGAGAACCAAGTAAGTGGTCAATTCAAGTGGAGTTAAAGTAAGCAGGTTGCCTTTAATATTATGTTAGTGAAATGAACAATGCTCAATTATCTTTGAGTCTTTCACAGTCAGACTTTAACATGGGAAACATGGTCCACAGCAGTGCAATATACTGACACACACATTAGGATGTCACAAAAATGGGACAGAACAGCTACTCTCTTGAATAGAAACAACCCTGGCTTCATGTTCCAGCCTCGAAATTCTCTCCCTCCCTCTCTTCTCCCTTCCTTCCTGGCATAGACATTTAATGAATACCTACCACATACAGAGCCCTGTGACAAGCACTACTGGAAATACAGAAATGAATAATGTTGTGTCCTCGGTAATTTGCAAGTTTAACAGGGAAGAAAAGACTGCAACAAAAGCAGAAATGAGCCACTTGAGGATCCTACAAAATAGCCCACAAACCGCAGACACTGGCTCCCTCCAAATAAACTCAATCCTGGAGATGTGACCAAAGTAAGAGGAGTGTTGATAGATCTGAGAAATTAAAGGGAACTTTGTGAGAGGGTTCTGGGGAAGTCTGCCCATTTATATTTATTATAGGTACTGTCTTATTGGACTTATTTCAAAGAGAGACTTTGTGGGGTAAACTTTCTGAGGCCCTGAATGCCTGACAATATTTCATTCTTACATTTAAATAATATTTAGCTGGGTATAAAATTCTAGCTTCCAAGTTCTTTCCCCTCAATACTTTGAAAATTAACACTCCCCTGTCTTCTTGTATTTTGAGTACTGAGACATCAGTATGATTTTGTTCCTTTGTAGATGATCTGCTTTTTCTTGCTAGGAAGTCTTCTCTGTCTTTTTTTTAAAAAATAAATTTACTTATTTATTTATTTTTGGCTGTGTTGGGTCTTTGTTGCTGTGCGCGGGCTTTCTCTAGTTGCGGAGTGCGGGCTTATTGCGGTGGCTTCTCTTGCTGCGGAGCACGGGCTCTAGGCACACAGGCTTCAGTAGTTGTGGTACGTGGGCTCAGTAGTTGTGGCTCGTGGGCTCTAGAGCGCAGGCTCAGTAGTTGTGGCGCTCGGGCTTAGTTGCTCTGCAGTATGTGGGATCTTCCTAGACCGGGGATTGAACCCATGTCCCCGGCACTGGCAGGCGGATTCTCAACCACTGCACCACCAGGGAAGTCCCTTCTCTCTGTCTTTGATATTTAAAAAAATTTACTAGTATGTATCTAGATACAGGTTTACCTTATATATCCTGTTTAGCAAACTCTGAATCTTTTCAAACTGAAGTCATCCATATTCCACTAAGACTGGGGAATTCTTGGTCTTTATTTCTTCAAATGCTTAACTCCTCTCCAGTTCTTTTTCCAATTATTATTTTAGCTCATTAATTTCTTCTTCATTTGTACCCATCTTGTTATTAACCTCCCCCCACCATCAAGTTCTTTATTTCAACTCATATTTTTCATAGCTGATATTTCTAGATGATTCTTCTTTGTAACTGTTTATTTTTGCTTCATGTTACCAATACGCTCCCTTAGCTCTTCAATGATACACTAGTTTGTTTTCAATTATTGTTTTGACTAGTTTATTAAGTTTGCTTTGCCTGGTAAGGTCTGTTAAGTTTGTTGTCTTTCTTTTGGAATAGTTGCACTCATAAGTTATGCTACTTAAGAGGATCAATGCTCAGTAACTCCTAAGGTTACCACGGCAGTTTTGTTTTTTTTTTTGATTGGGCAGACCACCTTTGTTATAAGTTTCAATCAGATTTCTCAGATTAATGTTAGTGACTCCACTCTCATTCTGTTAGGTTTAGGTTATACATTCATCCTTCCAGGGGGTTATTCACCCATCCAAAGAAACAAACTTTTGCACATCATGCTTAATACATTAAGGTTTCTGAGAAAATTCAGTAGAGGCAGAATTCACCTGAGGGGCTCTGCTTTTCACCTATGATAACCACTGACAGAAGTTTGGACTCTCTTTGGGCATGGCTACACTAAATAAAAAAAGTGGGGTGAAAATAGCACTTTCCTGGGAATTAGTAGACCTAAGCTCCAACCACAATTCTGTCACATAATAGCTGTGTGATCTTGGACACATCACCTAACTCTCTAGGCTTCAGTTTCTTCATCTGTAGAACTAGGGTTGAACTACATCATCTCTAAGGTCCCTTCGAGCTGTACAAGTCTATCATTCAGTTTCATACGGATACACCATTCCAAAGAGACATCAGTATTTTACGTAGAGGAATCTACTGCTTTAGGAAAAAAAAAAAGTACATAAATTTACTTTTGTAAAAAGACAACCAAAAAACAGTTCTTTTTATTCCAAACTATTGATCCAACTCTCCACACCCACCTTGTGCCCTTAAATCTGTGTTCGTAAATGTTTGAATCATGTAAATATGAGAATTAGAAACACTATAATAATCAGTTGCAAAGCTATTTAAAAGAGTTTTTTTTTTTTACTTTTTATACAATTTTACAGGTTACTTTCCATTTACAGTTATTACAAAATATTGGCTATATTCCCCGTGGTGTACAATACATCCTTGAGCCCATCTTACACCCAATAGTTTGTACCTCTCACTCCCCCATCCATCGCCTGTCTCCCCTCCCCACTGGTAACTAGTTTGTTCTCTATATCTGTGACTCTGCTTCATTTTTGTTATATTCACTAGTTTGTTGTATTTTTGAGATTCCACATATAAGAGACACCATACGGTATTTGTCTTTCTCTAACTTATTTCACTTACCATAATACCCTCCAAGTCCATCCATGTTGTTGCAAATGGCAAAATTCCACCCTTTTTACGGCTGAGTAATATTCCATTGTATATATGTGCCACATCTTCTTTATCCATTCATCTCTCAGTGGACACTTAGGTTGCTTCCATGTCCTGGCTATTGTAAATAATACTGCTATATGCAGATGGCCAACAGGCACATAAAAAGATGCTCAACATCGTTAATCATCAGGGAAATGCAAATCAAAACCACGATGAGATATCACCTCACACCTGTCAGAATGGCTATTATCAAAAAGAACACAAACAAATGTTGGTGAGGATATGGAGAAAAGGGAACCCTCGTACACTGTGGGTGGGACTGTAAATTGGTGCAGCCACTGTGGAAAACATTATGGAAGTTTCTCAAAAAAACTAAAAATAGAGTTACCATATGACTCAGCAATTCCACTCCTGGGTATTTATTCGAACAAAACAAAAACACTAATTTGAAAAGGTACATGCACACCAATAAATTTACTTTTATGTGTAAACCATGCAACTTCCTATAGAATAATTGAGAAAAGAGGAAAGTCTATACGCAAAGAGTCCAATTTGCAACTTACTCTGCAATAAAGCTCAGTTTCTAACCATTTCCTTTATTAATCTTACTCCTAGCTATAGACTACCTCAGGGCATTTTCACAGCTTTCACCAATCTGTTCCCATTTAGTTTTAGCTGCTAAATCTATAGACTCCAAGTGCTAAATACTAGATTACTAGGTCCTTACTAAGAGTTCCAATAGCTCAGCTAGCTCTTGTGCTCCCAGCTTAATCTCTCTTGTCTTCCCCAGTAATCAGCCTTTGCATAGTTCCCAAGTCTCAGCCCCTTTCTCCAGTTCCCATTATTTTTCTCTCCTTGTCTCAGTTTGTGAGCTGCTTTTTATGCTAGAGGCACATGATGTCATTGTGTCTACCCCCAGCTGTTCTTAATTTTCTCTCAGCTCAGCTCTCTTGGAGGACTCTCAGCAGGCCCAAAGACACAAGCCCTCCCTTCTAGGGTGCAGATGAAAAGCTGGGGTGGAGGCGGGGAAAGGGCAATTCACCAACCCATAATGACTAATCCTAGCAAAATAAAGGGCAGGGCCCTTTTAAGAAACAGAGCACTCCAGGAGAGGGCGGAGCCAACTGAATAAGCCCCAGACTCCGATGACACAAGTGTGCTCCTGGAAGCTGTCATAGCAACAGGAGTTCGCTATCCAAGATGTCGACCATCTCTCTACCTTAGGCAGTTCTCTAAGACCTGAGAATCATGCTCTGAGCGCTGTCTTGAATTACCTGGCTCTAACTACCCACAGTGCCAGCCTCCTGCCTCCCACCAAGGACTGGCCTTCTCTGTTTAGAGAGTTAAAATGGATTTTGGGGAACTCTAGACAAATTTAGCTCTCTCCTCCACAGATGCCCAGTGTTTTGTGGTGTAGAAAATGCCCTGATATACCAATTCACATGACTCATAATTCTTATTGAATTTATGTTCCAGTATCCATAAGCGCTGCTTGAAAAATGATGATGTGATGATGCTTTACACAAAGGAATGAATCTCTGAGGTGGAAATTCTTACTATACAGTGGCACCTGGCTAGAGCAGATAGGATAGTACCCATACTAGTAACTTTGAAATGAGTTTCCCTCTGGGAGAGTGGTAGAAATATTTTTCCCTCTTTCTATTTAGACCAGCAGCCAGGTGAGAACAAATCCCTCCAGAGCAGGGCAATTTTGATGGAGGGGAGTAGGAGAACACAGTGGAAACCCATGAGGCAGGACCTAATGGATGAGGCAGCAGCAGTTCTCAGCCCTGACTACACATCAGAATCTCCGCGGGGGAGGGGGGGTGTTAGCTTTTAAGTTTATCTTGAAATAATTTTAAAATTACAGAAAAGTTGTAAAAACAGCACAGACAGCTGCCACACACATTTCATTTAGCATTTCTCACATCAAAATTTTACATAACCATAGTGCAGTTATCAAAACTAAGAAATTAACCTAGGTACAATACTATTAACTAAACTATAGATTTTATTTGGATTTCACTAGTCTTTCCAGTAATGTCCACTTTCTGTTCCAGGATCAAATTCAGGATACCATGTTGCATTTAGTTGTCATATCTCTTTAGTTTCCTCCAATGTATGTCAGTTTATCAGTCCTTCCACATCTTTCATGATCTTGAAGAGCACTGAGCAGTTATTTTGTATAATATGCCTCACAAATCTCTCCACTAATGTCCTTTTTCTGTTCCAAGACTGAATCCAGAATATTATGCTGCATTTAGTCATCCTATCTTCCTAGTTGACTCCAATTTATGGCAATTTCTCAATGTTTCCTTGTGTTTCACGACCTTGACAATTTTAAAGATTGTCACGTACTCTGTAGAATGTCCCCCAGTTCGGGTTTGTCTGATGTTTTCTCATGATTAAATTGGGGTTATGTATCTTGGGAAAGGATAGCACAGAAGTGAAGTACCTTTCTCATCACATAGTATCAGGAAGTACATGGTATCAATATGACATACTGGTGATGTCAGCCTTGATGACTTGGTTAAGGAGATTTCTTCCAGTTTTCTCCACTGTAAAGCTACTATTTTAAAAAACTATTATGTTGATATAGTTTTAGATTCACATGAAGTTGAAAAGGTGATACAGAGAAGTTCTGTGTACCCTTTACCCAGTTTCCCTCAATGGTACATGTGTATATTCTTGTAAATACCACTACAATCAGAACGATTTCTACAATCAGAAACAGAACAATTCTATTACCACAAAGATCTTCCTCATGCTACCTCTTTATAGTCACAACCCTCCTCCCAACATACCTAACCCGTGGACACCACCGATCTGTTCTCCAGTTTTTAAATTTTATCATTTTGGAGAATATTATATAAATGTAATCAATCAGTATGTGACCTTGTGAGACTGACTTTTTCTACTCAGCATAATGCCCATGATATCCATCCAAGTTGTTGTGTGTATCTGAAGTTTACTCTTTTTATTGCTGAGTAGTATTCCATGGAATGGATGTACCATAGTTTGTTTAACCACTCACATATTGAGGGACATGTGGGTTATTTTCACCTTTTCATTACTGCAAATAGCTCTGCTATGAACATTCATGTACAGGTTTTTGTATGAATGGAAGTTTTCATTTCTCTGGGATACACAACCAGGAGTGCGACTGCTGAGTTGTACGGTAAGTTTATGCTTAGTCTTGTAAGAAACCACTAAACTATTTTCCAGAGTGGCTGTATTATTTTTACTTTCCCACCAGCAATGTATAAGAGATCTGGTTTCTTCATATCCTCACCAGCATTTGGTATTATCGCTATTTTAATTTTAGCTGTTTGAATAGACATATAGTGATATCAAATAATGGTATTAATTTGCACTTCTGTCATGGCTAGTGATGTTAAACATCTTTTCAAGTGTCTATCTGTCATCCACATATCTTCTTCAGTAAAATGCCCGTTGCCATTTTTTGCTTATTTTCTAATTGGATTATCCTTTATTCTGTTTAGTTTTGAGAGTTCTTTATTCTTTGTCGAATATGTGGCTTACTGATATTCTGTCCCAGTCTATAGCTTGTATTTTCATCCTCTTTAAGAGGGTCTTTCACAGAGCAAAAGTGTTTAACTTTGGTGAGTTCCAATGTACCTTTTTCATTTCTTTATATGGATCATGCTTTTGGTGTCAAGTCTAAGAACTCTTTGCCTGGCCCTAGATCCAAAAGATTTTCTCCTATGTCTGTTTTCTGAAGGATTTATAGTTTACATTTTGCAAACTTACATGATCCATTTTTGGATAGTGTCTGCATAAGGTGTGAAGTTTAGGTTAAGGTTCTTTTTTTTTGCCTACGGATGTTCAGTTGCTCCCATAACGTTTATTAAAAAGGCTATCCTTCCTCCATTGACTTGTTTTTGCAACTTTGTCAAAAATCAGTTGAACATATTTGTGTGGGTTTATTTCTGGGTTCTCTTTTTTGTTCCACTGATGTGTGTGTTTATCCCTCTGTGAAACCCCACTGTCTTGATTAATGTAACCATATAATGTCTTGAAACCAGGTAGACTGATTCCTTCCACTTCCTTCTTCTTTTTCAAAATTGTTTAGCTATTCTAGGACCTGTGCCTTTTCATATACATTTTGAAATAGCCTTCTGAGAAGAACTTGGAAGTGATCACTCCCATCCTTTCAAGAAAACTGGGCAAACCAAAAAAATCAATGACTTTTCTTGGACCCATCAGAGAACCGAGGTTGCAGGGCAAACCATCACCCCAAAATCTAAAGATTTAGGAACATCCAGAGAGATACAGCTGTGATTTACTTACCTGGAAAAGAAGCCTCTGGAATCATAAACTGGTAGGAACACCAAAACTGGTAACTTTGACAAACTGCTGGAGGAAAAATGTGGACTACTGTAAGAGTGAGAAACTTCTGAGGACTGAAGGCACAGGGGCACCCCCCAAATTTCAGGAAATCCATCAAATTCTCACAATAAAGATGTGAATAAGATCCTCTTGTGAATCTGGCAGGGGGAGGGAAAGAAGAATCATTGTGAAGTATGCCTAGAGCCTTCTCCATAACTCTACAAGGAAAAAGACTTTGCCACACCTTATCCTAACTGGGGAATGGCATTCCTCCCGCTCCAGCCTCCCTCTAGCCAACTTTAGAAAGCCACATACAAAGACAACATCTTTAAGGAAGACAGAGAAGGGGGAACACCTTACAAGGGAACAAGCATAAGAATTATATCAGACTTCTTGTCAGAAACCATGCAAACAAGAGAGTGGAATGAAATATTTAAAGTGTTGAAAGAATAAAAAAACCAATCCAGATTCTATATCTGGCAAAATTATCCTATAGAAATGAAATGAAGTCTTTCTCAGAAAAAAACAAAAATGGAGGGAAATAAAAGAAGACTTGTCCTGCACAAAATGTTAAAAGAAGTTCTTCAGGGGGAAGGAAAATGATGATAGAGGTCAGAAACTTGGATCTTCATAAAGAAAGGAAGAGTGTCAGAGAAGGAGTAAATGAAGGTACGGTAAAATCTTTTATTTTTCTGATTCTTAATTGGTTTAAAGATAACTGTTTAAAGTAAAAATAGTAACAATATACTGATTGATTATAGCATATGAATAAGTGAAGTAAATTACAACAATGTCACAAGAGATGAAAAGGAAGATTTAATAATACTGTTATAAGGTACCTGCACTACATTTAAAGTGTTATTTGATAGGGATTGGAATCTGTAGTTGCTTTGGGTAGTAGAGTCATTTTCACAATGTTGATTCTTCCAATCCAAGAACATGGTATATCTCTCCATCTGTTTGTATCATCTTTAATTTCTTTCATCAGTGTCTTATAATTTTCTGCATACAGGTCTTTTGTCTCCTTAGGTAGGTTTATTCCTAGATATTTTATTCTTTTTGTTGCAATGGTAAATGGGAGTGTTTTCTTGATTTCACTTTCAGATTTTTCATCATTAGTATATAGGAATGCCAGAGATTTCTGTGCATTAATTTTGTATCCTGCTACTTTACCAAATTCATTGATTAGCTCTAGTAGTTTTCTGGTAGCATCTTTAGGATTCTCTATGTATAGTATCATGTCATCTGCAAACAGTGACAGCTTTACTTCTTCTTTTCCGATTTGGATTCCTTTTATTTCCTTTTCTTCTCTGATTGCTGTGGCTAAAACTTCCAAAACTATGTTGAATAAGAGTGGTGAGAGTGGGCAACCTTGTCTTGTTCCTGATCTAAGTGGAAATGCTTTCAGTTTTTCACCACTGAGGACAATGTTGGCTGTGGGTTTGTCACATATGGCCTTTATTATGTTGAGGAAAGTTCCCTCTGTGCCTACTTTCGGCAGGGTTTTTATCATAAATGGGTGCTGAATTTTGCTGAAAGCTTTCTCTGCATCTATTGAGATGATCATATGGGTTTTCTCCTTCAATTTGTTAATATGGTGTATCACGCTGATTGATTTGCATATATTGAAGAATCCTTGCATTCCTGGAATAAACCCCACTTGATCATGGTGTATGATCCGTTTAATGTGCTGTTGGATTCTGTTTGCTAGTATTTTGTTGAGGATTTTTTCATCTATGTTCATCAGTGATATTGGCCTGTAGTTTTCTTTCTTTGTGACGTCCTTGTCTGATTTTGGTATCAAGGTGATGGTGGCCTCGTAGAATGAGTTGGGGAGTGTTCCTCCCTCTGCTATATTTTGGAAGAGTTTGAGAAGGACAGGTGTTAGCTCTTCTCTAAATCTTTGATAGAATTTGCCTGTGGAGCCATCTGGTCCTGGGCTTTTGTTTGTTGGAAGATTTTTAATCACAGTTTCAATTTCAGTGCTTGTGATTGGTCTGTTCATATTTTCTATTTCTTCCTGATTCAGTCTTGGCAGGTTGTGCATTTCTAAGAATTTCTCCATTTCTTCCAGGTTGTCCATTTTTTTGGCATATAGCTGCTTGTAGTAATCCCTCATGATTTTTTGTATTTCTGCAGTGTCAGTTGTTACGTCTCCTTTTTCATTTCTGATTCTATTGATTTGAGTCTTCTCCCTTTTTTTCTTGCTGAGTCTGGCTAATGGTTTATCTATTTTGTTTATCTTCTCAAAGAACCAGCTTTTAGTTTTATTGATCCTTGCTATCGTTTCCTTCATTTCTTTTTCATTTATTTCTGATCTGAGTTTTATGATTTCTTTCCTTCTGCTAACTTTGGGGTGTTTTTGTTCTTCTTTCTCTAATTGCTTTAGGTGCAAGGTTAGGTTGTTTATTCGAGATGTTTCCTGTTTCTTGAGGTAGGATTGTATTGCTATAACGTTCCCTCTTAGAACTGCTTTTGCTGCATCCCATAGGTTTTGGGTCGTCGTGTCTCCATTGTCATTTGTTTCTAGGTATTTTTTGATTTCCTCTTTGATTTCTTCAATGATCACTTCGTTATTAAGTAGTGTATTGTTTAGCCTCCATGCGTTTGTATTTTTTACAGATCTTTTCCTGTAATTGATATCTAGTCTCATACCACTGTGGTCAGAAAAGATACTTGATACAATTTCAGTTTTCTTCAATTTACCGAGGCTTGATTTGTGACCCAAGAAGATATGATCTATCCTGGAGAATGTTCCATGAGCACTTGAGAGAAATGTGTATTCTGTTGTTTTTGGATGGAATGTCCTATAAATATCAATTAAGTCCATCTTGTTTAACGTATCATTTAAAGCTTGTGCTTCCTTATTTATTTTCATTTTGGATGATCTGTCCATTGGTGAAAGTGGGGTGTTAAAGTCCCCTACTATGAATGTGTTACTGTCGATTTCCCCTTTTATGGCTGTTAGTATTTGCCTTATGTATTGAGGTGCTCCTATGTTGGGTGCATAAATATTTACAATCGTTATATCTTCTTGGATTGATCCCTTGATCATTATGTAGCGTCCTTCTTTGTCTCTTGTAATAGTCTTTATTTTAAAGTCTATTTTGTCTGATATGAGAATTGCTACTCCAGCTTTCTTTTGGTTTCCATTTGCATGGATGGGGAGGGGGAAGGGTAAGCTGGGACAAAGCGAGAGAGTGGCATGGACATATATACACTACCAAGCGTAAAATAGCTAGCTAGTGGGAAGCAGCCGCATAGCACAGGGAGATCAGCTCGGTGCTTTGTGACCACCTAGAGGGGTGGGATAGGGAGGGTGGGAGGGAGGGAGATGCAAGAGTGAAGAGATATGGGAACATACGTGTATGTATAACTGATTCACTTTGTTATAAAGTAGAGACTAACACACCATTGTGAAGCAATTATACTCCAATAAAGATGTAAAAAAAATAAAATAAAGTGTTATTTGAGGATGAACTGAGTTAAAAATGTATATTGCAAACTCTAGGGCAACCACTAAAAAGTTTTAAAGAAGTATAATTGATATTCTAAGAGAGGAGATGAAATGGAATCAGAAAATCTCAGTTAAAACCAGAGAAGGCGGGAAAAAGAGCAAGGGAGTAATTTTCTTTGCTCTGAAGTCTACTTTATCTGATAGTAATATAGCCATTCCCGCTTTCCTTTGAATAATATTTGCATAGCATATCTTTTTCTGCTTTCACTTTCAACTTACTTATATATTAACTAGAAAACATAAATAGTAAATAGTAAAACTACTATCTGTCCCTTTCCATACTTTATTAGAACTGAATTACTAAGTCCAGCCCACACTCAATGGAAGGGAATTAATCTCCACCACCTGTAGGGAGGAGTAATAAAGAGTTTGTGGACACATGTTGAAACCACCAGAGCAATTATTAAATATTTTGGGGGGGACAATTTGAAGCTATGCAAATATCTTGCCCTCCAAAATTATTACTAGGCCTAGTTCTTTTTTTTGAGAATGGTATTTAGAAAACAAGATGTGGTTCTAGGTAAGCTCAATTCTATTTGAATGTTGCTGCTTTTAGGCCCTGCCTAAAAGAGAGAGCGAGGGAACACAGGCATGTAAAATAATCCATGTATACACACATATAAATATTAATGCCTGAATCTACTTACCTTTACTTGTATATATTTATACATGGATATAGATAAGCTTACCTTTTTATATGGATATCTCTGATTCTAATCCAGTACCACAGAGTATATTCTAGCTTTCCCTCCTTGCTTATTTGTAATTTCTTTCTATGACAGACTCTCTGAGGTACCTTTAAAAATACAGATGCCTGGAGCCCTATCCAGTATCAATTAAGTTGGATGCATCTGTATGTTTTAAATATACACCCAGGCAAGACCAAATACATCATTTGTGGGGCCCAGTGAAAAATGCAAACGTGGGGCTCCTTGTTCAAAAAGCGGGGTAAAAGTGTCACTAAGGTACTACAACGTACAGATTTTTCCTTTCTTCTGCAGCCTTTCATTCAACTTGTCATGGTATTTTCTATTTGCTACTCAATATTATTCTAAGTCAAGAAAAAGTAAAAATCTCAATTATTAACATGTATCTTACCGTTCATCTTTACATTGTGCAATACCAGTTTTAAATAAAAATACCAGAGCATTTAATTCATATGCAGAATCGCCAAAATTGCACAATTTGTATTGCATGCCCCAGCCCTGGAAGGTGCCTTGAGCTGGCCAGAAGAGATGAACACAAAGCCAGACTCAAGAAAGTTAGTTATAAGGAGGAAGAGAGGGTCACCTACATGTGGAGTAGGCCCAAAGCACACCCTCTAGGGCATGGGAAGGCACTCATGAGGCAAGTGTAGACCCTTACAGGCACCTGAGAACCCTACCCCGTGACTTGTGTCACATGTGTGTGCTCGGGCCTGACAACTGTTTGGTTTCATCCTTCTTCTAGCTGCTGGCCTGACATGCTGTGCCTTATCAGAGGGCAGGGAAGTTGACCCAGGCATCTCCCTTCCTGAGGCAGATGCCTGCCACCCCATCTGACAGCATACGGGCACCTCTCAAGGGTATTACCACCTCCTCACAAGGATGCACTAGGTACCTGGATCAGGGATGGGCAAGAGATTCACCCCCACTGAATGCGCGTGGTGCTGTGAACCAAGTGCAAGGATGGTCAGACTCTCCTTTCCTTCATTCCTTTGGGCTTGGGTGATAGTGGTGGAATAACAGCCCCACTATACTAGCCATAGGGTATTTCGCTAGCCCTTATGGCTTCCCTCCACCCTGCCTATGTCTTGTAAATAGTCGCTTTAGTAAACCCTTCTCAAACTATCCTGACTGAAGTGTGCCATATTTCCTGTTAGGACCCTGACTAATGCAGAGCCTTATTTCCATTGCCTTTAAAATGGAGATAGCAACACCCATATCACAGGATTGCTGTCAGAATTTAAATGAGACAAGTCAAATAAAAGTATCCAGCAATGTCTGGCACAAAATAGATGCTGAATTAGCTCCCTCCTCATTTTTTCTTTCTTCTTCAAAAGCTAATTTTTATTTTTGGGTTTGAGTCCTAACATTGTGACTTATGAGCTAAATAATTTTCAACAAGTGCTTTCACCAATCTGAACCTTAGTTTCCACATTTGTAAAATGGAGTTCATTTAACAAATTCATCCTACTAAAATTAACAAAGCTTCTACTATGTACCAGGAACTGTTCTGAGCAGTGATTTAAGACTATCCGTCTTGCCTATGTCACAGAATTATTGTAAAGATCAAAAAAGCAACGAGTCCTTAAATACCACAAACTTCCAAAACTCACCCAAGATGAAATAAACAGTCCTATTACCATGAAAGAAATTGAATCTGTAGTTGAAACCTTCTGAAAAAGACATCTTCAGGCTCAGATGATTTCACTAGCAAATTCTATACAAAATTTAAAGCAGAAATAACACCAGTTCTATACAATCTTCCAAAAAATAGAAAAGGAGGAAATGTCTCCCAACTGATTTAATGAGGCAAGCCTAATACTGATACCAAAATCAGACAAAAACAGTTCCAAAAAAGCAAGCTACAGACCAATATCCCTCATGAATATAGACATAGACAACCTCAACAAATATTATCATATCAAACCTAGCAATATATAAAGAAATAACACACCACAATCAAGTGGGGTTTATCACAAAATTACAAGGTTGGTTCAATAACAGAAAAATCAGTCAATGTAATCCACCATATTAGCAGTCTAAAGAAGAAAAACTACATGATTAGAGGCACACCTTGGAGATATTGTGGGTTTGGTTCCAGACCACTGCAATAAAGCAAATATCACAATAAAGCAAGTCACATGATTTGTTTGGTTTCCCGGTGCATATAAAAGTTGTATTTATACTATACTGTAGTCTATTAAGTGTGCAATAGCATTATGTTTAGAAAAATGTACATACCTCAATTTAAAAATACTTTATTGCTAAAAATTACTAACCATCATCTGAACCTTCAGCAAGTTGTAATCTTTTTATAATAATAACATCTATCACTGATCACAGATCGTCATAAAAAATATAATAATAAAGAAAAAGATTGAAATATTGCAAAAATTGCCAAAACGTGACACAGAGACACAAGCGTCCCAAGTGCTGTTGGAAAAATGGCACTGATAGACATGCTCAACGCAGGATTGCCACAGATCTTCAATTTGTAAAAAAAATGAAATATCTGCAAAGCACAGTAAAGCAAAGAGCAATAAAATGAGATATGCCTGTATATCAATCAGTGCAGCAAAAGCATTTGGAAAAAAGTCAATATATATTAGTAATATAAATTCTCAGCAAATAGGAATAGAAGAAAAGTTCCTCAACCTAATAAAGTGTCTCCAAAAAAATCTACAGATAACATCATACTTCATGGTAAAAAGACTGAATGTGTTCTCCTTACGACCTGGAACAATGCAAAACATTGCCTCTCGCCACCAATTCAACATCACACTGGAAGTCTTAGCCAATGCAACAAAGCAAGAAAAATAAACAAGAAGCATAAATATTGGAAATAAATAAAATTCTATTTGCAGGCAACATAACTGTCTAGACAGAAAATCCCAAGGAATTGACCAAAAAATTTTCTAGAAATAATAATAAGTGAGTTTACTAAGGTGGTAGGATATAAGGTCAACATACAAAAATCAATCATATTTCTATATACTCCCAATGTTACCACTGGAAACTAAAATTTAAAAATATACACATACACACACACACCATTTACTGTAGCTCGAACAAAATGAAATATACTTATGTGTAAATCTAACAGAATATGCACAGACTCTGTATGCTAAAAACCATAAAACACTGATAGAAGAAATTTTTAAAAGATCTAAATATACAGATAGATATACTGTGTTAATGGATTTAAAGAAACAACATAGTAAAAATGTTAATTCATGCCAAACTGATCTATAAATTTAATGCAATTCCAGTCAATATTCCAACATAACTTTTTTTTAGATAAGTAAAATTTATTTGAAAAGCAAAGGAACTAAGAGAGCTAAAATAATTCTGAAAAAGAAGAATAAATTGAAAGAATAACACTATCTGACTTCAAGACTTACTGTAAATCCACACTAATCAAGACAGTGTGGTACTGGCAAAGGGAAGGAGCCATAGATCAATGGAACAGACAGAGAGTCCAGAAATAGACTCACATGAATATGGCCTATTGATTTTTGACAAAGTTGCAAAAGCAATTCAATGGGAAAAAAGTATTTTCAACAAATGGTGCTGAAACAATTTTACACCCATATGCAAAAATATAACCTTGACCTAAACTTCACACTTTACACAAAAATTAACTCAAGGTGGATAATTGATCCAAATGTAAAAAATAAAGCTATAAGACTTTTAGAAAAAAAGAACATAGAAGAAACTCTTCATGACCTTGGGTTAGGTAAAGCGTTCTTAGATATGATACCAAAAGCATGATAAACTGGACTCCAAAATTTTAAAGTTTTGCTCTGTGAAAGACACTGTTAAGAGAACGAAAAGACAAGCCACAGGCTGGGAGGAAATATTTTCCAACCACATATCTGACAAAGGACTTGTATTTAATATATAAAGATATTTCAAAAGTCAACTCTTTATCCTCCTAACCATAACATCATTCTAATTCAACCTGCCCTCACTGAGCATGTGCTCTAGGCCAGACCTAGTGCTGGATACTTTCACATCCAGTGTCTCACTGATTCCTTATACCAACCACAATTTAGGTAGTGATTATTATCGCCATTTTAGGATGAGAAAACTGAGGCATCAGTGATAAACAGAGAAAAAATAATAAGATTGATGGGAAACTGGATAGTAAGGCACTTCAATCTTAATCCCAGATTATACCATTTTGATTTCCCATACTGAGGCCATGTTATGATTCACAGAGTTAGTAAAAGGGTTTTTAGAAAGAAGAGTTTTCACTGAAATAAGTAGCACTCTAGGTAGGAGAAACCCGGTCATCTAAACTGAGCCCAAATTAGGGGCATTTGCCCAAGTTGTTGGCTTTCATGCCTGCAAGATACAGCAGGAGAGACATCAGGTGATTAAAGGAAAGACTTCCTGGCTGACCAGGGGCTTCCATGTTCCAATATATGGATGGGTGAGCTCATAGAATCTTTGTCTTCAGGAGAAGAGATGTTCTCAAGAGTTCCTTTCAGATTAAGAGATGAAGGAGAACGGGGAAAGTAAAACAGAGAAGTCAAAGAAAGAAAATGTACCCAAAATGCCATTTCTTCTGCCTTAGCAAGGTCAGTTCGACAGGTTATCATGCCTTCCCTCTTGCCTCCTTTCTAATTTCATTCTTTAAATCACAGATAAAATATTTAGCTTCATTACTTTCATTAGACACAATCATTAGTGTGAATCATAGGATCAAAAAGCCCAAGTGCCTTTTGGGAAATTCAACTTAACCAGATTTTTTCTTCCTCAGTCTCATAATATGAACAGTGATGTGGTGATGGATAATTTGTCTATCCAAGATCATCGACCCCATTGCACCTTTTAAAAACCTATCAAAACTGGCATGGACGAATGTAAATACTGTCTTCAATTTCAAATAGACCTTATGGCATAAATAATCTAACACTAGACATGATTCTAGTAAGCAGAGGCCAAGCCACATGGGCTACACAAGTATAAAGGCGGCCCCTGTATTAGGGAGAGTCTGAATCACATCGCATTTGTGTGAAGCTTTTCCATTTGACAGAAATAGATTTAACACAGTCCATTCAAAACAGTCTCATTGCAATTCATTGGGGGCTTTAAGAAAGGTGGAAAACTTTAAACAGGCACACTTTATTCTAAAAACCCTTTGTCGGATACCTGTACACATACAAAGACAACAGTCAATAGCAAGAATAAAGGTTTTATCTCATTTCCACGGTACTTTTTTCTTTTTTTTTTTTTTTTTGCTATACGCAGGCTTCTCACTGTTGTGGCCCCTCCCGTTGCGGAGCACAGGCTCCGACGCGCAGGCTCAGCGGCCATGGCTCACGGGCCCAGCCGCTCCGCGGCACGTGGGATCTTCCCAGACCAGGGCACGAACCCATGTCCCCTGCATCGGCAGGCGGAATCTCAACCACTGCGCCACCAGGGAAGCCCTACTTTTTTCTTAATATGCCTCCAATCAGCAATGCTCTACCCCTGGAATTCCAAGCTCAACTTGCATCTAAGCACTGTCAAATGAAAAGGAGATAATAAAATTACTAGTGTGTTACAAGGTGATTAAATTTACATAATGACTCTGGATTTGATTAAATGCCAGATCCCCGCTCCAAAAAAAAATTACCTGTAGAGGCATTAAATCTTACAGCCACACACTTCACTGCATTTACGCTTTATCCACAGAAGCTCTGGTTTATCTTAGCAGAGATTACTGCCATCCCTCCACAGGAACACAACATGTAGGTAATGCCTGGAAGCTTATTCAGGAGAGTGGCAGGGACTCATGTAGCTGGTGTGCAGAATAAATATCAGAAAAATGTGAGAGAGACAGTCATTGTACTCATCCAGAGAAAAGACCGTAGCGCAGACTCAGAGGCAGATTTTTCTACTCTACTAAAAATGGAAGGGCTTCTTAAAATGCTATCCAAATACTTTCTCCCTAAACCCAAGGCTTTCCTCCCATTAACAAACTCTGAGGAGCTCACCATGGGCTTGCTCTTCCACGAGCACACTGGTGAGGAGTGAGGCCACAGTGTGCCAGATTTGAAACCATTCCTGTCAAATTGGTAAGACGACTTATGCATGTTCTCTCACCCTAAATATTATCCCACACCAGGATCGCATAGTGGGGTATTTTCTCATCACTCAGTTGCTGCACAGCCCTGGGTGGCAGTCTTTGAAATAAAAACATTCACACAAACAAGTAAAAAACAACAAGAAAAACAACAACAAAAACCTATGCATTATAGTTTTAACAGGCACCAAAGCATAAGGCACTATGATACAAATTTCGGAATACCTGTCATACCTATTGGAAAAGATTACACAAAAAAAGTGCTCTTGAACATCATTTGCCTCTAGACCAAGCCATTGGAAGGGGCTACTACTGGCTCAGAAAAGAAATGTGCCTTTTACCGCTTTTCGATGGAACATTAAGAAAAGGGACTATAGCATCAGCATGTTGTTCATTTACTGGGTCCAAACTGCTTTCGTCGGAGAAAATTGATTACTTCTCTACCAAGACTGATGTAAACTAGTCATTCCACATATTCCTGGCTTCAGTTAACAGAGTCTTAGCTGGGGAAGTACAGAAATCTAAACTCTACCAGAGCTCTTGGTGTTGTTCAATGTTCTACACATCCATCCCTTTCAAGGGATCCTACTGTTTGCTAACACATGTGCATCAATCCCTTGCTAGTCATTCACTGAGATTTAGAGGTAGCTATGGTCTACCTACAGTCTACCTACAGTGTGCCTGCACTGCATTCAGTGAAGGTAAGACTCGGGTTTCAGGTCAATGCATTATCATTAAATCATAAATAGTAACCACAATTGTGGCAGGCAGGTTGCCTCAGCAACCTGAAACAGTACTTTAGCATGTGTCTGATGGACAGTACTTACAAAATAACCTTTTAAAAAGTGCCATTATTGGGCTATTTTTCAAGCATATAACAATTTGAATATAAAAAGACCAAATTTCCAATTGCCAGCCCAAAGTAAAGTCCATAAACTAGTGGATTAACATTTTCTAGGCATCTGTTATGGCCCTTAAAAATATGTGTGAGCACAGTAAATAAATAGTTTTAAAGGATACAGGATGTGTTTTAGTATTTCCAAAAAATCGTATTTCGTTAGTTTTTATAATAATCATTTGGAAGGCTAAAACTAAAATTTGTTTTCCTGCAAAATGTTTTTCTTTATCACACCGGTTTATTATGGAAGAGTTGCTGTGAGTCATGAAACTGCCTTGTTCCATTTTTCTTTAAAAAAAAAAAAAATCCCCAGGGAACTCAGGGAATTAAACTCATAAATTTAATTTCAATATCTGGTAAGCTGTGGGGACAATTATTAAGGCAGTCATTTATGAGTACCTAGGGGAAACCCAAGTGATAAACAGTAGTCAATATGGATTCTTCAAACACAAATCATACCAAACAAAGCTAATTCCTGTTCATGATAGGATGACAAGCTGAATGGTGAAAGAGGATGGAACAAAGTTAACATATCTTAGAGAGAGAAGCATCTGATGTAATTTCATCTGACATTCTTATAGGAATACCAGAGAAGGACAATAAATAGAGCTAGTAAAAGAGAAACCTAACGTAACAGCTAGAACTGGTTTAGTATAAACTCAAAGTGAGTGGAACCAATGACAGGGTAGGATAAATTTCAAACGCAATACCACCCAGATCATGAACAACTACTCTCAGGTTGTATCAACATGGATTGTAATCTTAGTCAATATAATCAAAGTACATATAGCTACATGCACTGTTGGGGAGAGAAATAAATTAAATGCATTACTGATACATTGGAGCTGTTTAAATCAATCGCATGTGTTGTGTATTATAAAGTCAAGTATTTCCCATATAGAGAAGCTTCATCAAATGAATACGAATGTAACTGGAAGGTATCTGTCTGTACAAAGAGGCCACTGAAAAGCACACAGACACTGTGATGATACGGAAGAAATTCCTCTTTGTTTAGGGGAGGGTGGTAATCCGAGACTTCTTCTGTCTGCAGAGCAAAGCCCATAAATGGTCAGACTTACCTCTCCAGTTGTATTTCCAGACCAATCGCCATTCCCCTAGGTTTTCACACCTGAAGGCTGTGTGGTTCCTCAGCCTAAACTATCTTTTTTAAAGTGCCATTAAAATGTCTTCCTGTAATAGTCTCATCAACCCTTTTTAACCAAGCTCAAAATCTTCTTTCAAACATAATATTTCCAGATTCCCTAATTAAATTTAATTTTTCACTCCTCCAATACTCCCACAGCACCTTGTTTAAACTTCTGTATATACCTTTATTATTATCTTCCTTGTATGAGAATGAACAGTGTACATGTTGACTTCCCTGTTAGACTGTGAACTCCTGGAGGGTGAGAGCCATGTCTTAGTCATTCTTTATCTTTTTCACAGCAGGTATTCAACAAGTATTTGTTGAATTGAATTGGATTGGGACTGGAATAAACACACCATCTAGACATTTATCATTGCGAAAGTCCCACAATTCCAGGGCAATTGCTATTGGTTTGACCTTTCCCTTTCCAGATTTTCAGGTTTATTTTCCCATGCTTGGAATAAAATAAAACTGAAAACCTGAAAATAAGTAAGTAAATAAATAAATACTCTTCCAACTATTCAATTTCTATCAGACAGTTAAGAAATGAAAGGCATTTACCTGACATCTGGAATGGTCTTTCTTTTGGACTCCAAGGGACTTAGAAATTTCCAATTCAGTGACTGGGCCATGACGTCCAGATTCTGAATCCCAAAAACAAGAAGGCAAGGCGGTTGGAGAATCAGGACTGGAGATTTAAAAAGAGAGAGAGAGAGAGAGAGAGAGAGAGACCAGAATAGAAATCATCTCCTAGTTACCATGTACTTTATCTTGGACACCTCATTCAGATCAATCTGAATTCCAAGATGCAACACCCAGGAAAGGCAGCATTGGTAGGG
>NW_006779039.1:42001-76827 GCF_000442215.2 Lipotes vexillifer | reverse complement strand
TAGGGAAAGTGGAGAACTCTGATCTGGAAAATAAAATTAAAGACCACTTCCCTCTTGTAGGTTGGTGTTTTTGGTCAAAGTAGGGAGTGTAAGCCTGTGTCTTTAACTGAGGTGGAGCATGAAGAGATTAAACAAAAATGCCCAATAGCTGCTGATTCTGCCTGAGGTCTTCTAACGGTATTACACAGGAAGGACTGTGGGGCTTCGTAATGTGGGAATCCCTTTTCAGCTTGAATTGTAAGCAGGAAGTGCTTCCTCCCACCCAAGATCCCCTCCATGGTTTAGCTCCTAAGAATATGCTATTCCAGCATGCGAGAATTCAGCGCCACCCTCTTGCACAGAGCCTGGCATGCGGCACATACTCAGGAAGTGGATGTTGTGGCCTGTCCTTAGAGAAGCACAGGCTCACAGATAAACTAGGGTTGCTCTGTAATGACTGGCTAGCCAAGAAATACTTGCTGACTTAGGGAGACAGTACATGTGCTGGTTAAAAGCACAGCTTCTAGGGTCAGATGAACCTGGGTTCAAATACCAGCTCTTCCACCTACTAGCTGTGTGACCTTGGACAATGTCCTTAACTTTTCTGTGCCTCATCTATCATTTGGGAATAACTATTGCACATCCCTCATGAGTTTGTTGGGAGGATTAAAGGAAATGACACATACAAGTCTGACGTACAATAAGTGTTCAAATAAGGGTGTGCTAGAATTAGCAGTTCTTTGAGGGAGGACTCAAATTGTACATGGCCAAATGAAAACTAGTAAGGACAGAACATGTCCAAATAAGCAAGAACTTTATAGTCAATGAGGCTGGACCAGAAAATATAGGCTGAAGCTGAAGGAGAAACTCTTATGAAAAGGAGGAAAGAAACTGTCATCAAGGGTTGAGACAAGCCCTGGAGGCTGGATTGGCAGCTACCTTGAAAGTGGTCCAAGGCCAGAGTGGATAAATGGTGTGCAGGCAGGGAAACCAATCAAGCTAATTTTGATTTCCCTGAAGCATCTGCAAGCCATTGGAATCCTTCAAGTGTTGGAATGCATAACTGGGTAACATCCTCAATATACAGAAAAGGTAAAAGAAACCTGAGGGCAGTGAATGAAAATTGAGTTTATACATTCAAAAAATTGGCCATCTTTAGTGCCCTCTATAGAAAACTCATCAAAACCTCAGGACTTTCCTAAAGTCACGTTTACCCATGCAGCCTTAAAGGGAATCAGCAGGACTGCATGGACTGACGTGGAAAGCGTGCCAAGATATACATACGTAGAAGTGAATTTACAAAACTGTTTCTAGCTCTAGTCTAGCCAGTGTTTCCTGAAAAAGCATATATGTGTATGTATGAACCTATATGTATATAGTTGCATCAATGTATACATACATACACTTTTGTACGCATAGAAAAGTTCTGGAAGGATACACAAGAAATCGTTACTGATGATTATGCCTAAGGAGTGAGACTAGGGACGTGAAGGGGCTCTTCATTTCATATCCTTTTGTACTGTTTGCATTTTTACTATGAATATGTATTACATTTATAATTTAAGGAGGAACAAGACAGAAGAGAATAACTAAAACCTCAGACTATTGTACGGTGCTTTGCATGAAGTAGAACCTGGTAAATGCTTGAATGGATGGATGAAAGTCACTCAATTGTCCCATCAGTCGGTATATGAGAAGGGAGAAAAGGATATAAAAAGGAAAGAAATAAAAGAGGGAGAATATAGAGATCACAGAAGCAGCCTGGAGCAGTTTTCACTACCTCAAAAGAGGAAAACTAGAAGGAAAGCTACCAAAGGAAGGAGCTGATGGATACCTTCCCTGCCCCAGTGGCACCTGTTGGCCAAGATTCCAATGTACTTGGCAAATACTGTCTGCAGACCTAGGAGACGGTGTAAACAGAAGGCTCTTTAAGGAGCTGATCAAAGCTGGGCTGTGCTCCAAACAGGGAAGGAGCGGATCAGAAGCTAATGTCCTCCTCCTGGCCACAAAAGATGCTTTGCCATGAGGATGCATCTCAGTTAAGGAGCCCAGGGACTCCATGGAAAGTGCAGTAAAACATCCCATATTGGTAATGATGTATGCCATTTGCAGAACACTACGTTCCCAAATATGAGAGTTTATTTTAAAATGTCCTCCCACAAAGAACAGTACAAATTAAAGGTAGAAAACCCTATTAGGTCATCCACTTTCTCCTAAAGGCCTAATGCAGACTATATTCTGCCATATACATCTTAACGCTTTCAATGATGTATGAGGAGGATTTACACTAACAAATCCTAAATGGAAAACACAGGCACAAAGTGGCAACACTGACTGCAAAGGAAAGAGAGTTACCTTTACTGATTCATCCCGAACTCTGAACTGCCAGGATGTTTTTCAGTTTATATTTTTTCAAAGAATTACAACTTCATTGTAGGTTTAATGGATGGAGCTATCAGAGTCAAGTTAAAACAAATGAACACATACGGCATTTTCATTGATCAATTCAATTTAGTATGCTCATGGGAGACAACTAAATTCCTCAGCAAATATGGGGAGAAATAGGGAGATCTGGCGAACAGCAATCCAAGTGTGCCTTTATTTTAACAAGGGCAAATACTCTTTGGTCAGGGTGGTAAAAGGTGGCTGGACAGTGCTGTGGCTTTCTTGCCATTAGAGAATTCCCTGGGAAAGCAAAGTAGCTCTCCAATGAAACCCACTTACACTGATCATCTTCAACTCTGTGATTTAGCAGTGAGGGCCCTTATAAATATGTTTTTAAATTTTCTTTTACTTTACTTTTCAGACTCTTCTCTTTTCCTTCCTTGTGATCCAGCTGGGAAAAATAGGAACGTTTCCTAACTTTGGGACAATTACTCAACAAATGACCTATAGTAAAACCACAAGGGGAATTCAGACTTCTATTTCCTTCTCCTTTCTTTTCTTCCTTACTTATTGTCTGGCCATCTGAACGATCAGCCTGGCTGCACCACCAGCTTGCTGTGTGGCCTGCAGAAGCGGCTTCCCCTCTCTAGGGCTCATCTGTACAACGAGGAGCTAGACCGAACGAGCAGTCACTTTCGATGGCGTTGACTCTATTAAGTCTGAGTGAGAGGACTCTCAGAAGGCCTTCTTGACCCCATTATCAGCCGGAAAGAGCTGGAAGCCCTCTCTAGTCAGACCCCCAACCCCTGGTGAAGGACACCCAGCCTTCAATGTTCTCCCAGGGGAGTAAAACTTCTCTGGTGTAAAAGTGAGAGCCTTCCACTGAGGCTCTGGGTTGACCTCTCAGGGATCTGCGTCGATAGAGGTTGTACCAACCAGCTTCTGTGGCACAACAGATACTCACTTGGTAGACAGAGCAGAAACTCAAATAATACTTTGTGACTGACCGACAACTTCAGTAAAAGAACTCACAATGACCACACACTTAAGGCTCTCAATGATCCTGCAATTGTCTCTGCCCTAAGCTACACTGCCATCTTTATGTGTCTGTCTCAGTCAGGGTTCTCCAGAGAAACAGACCAATAGGATAGATAGATACAGATGTGTATATACACATACCGATAATATATAAATATACACATATAAATACATATATACACATATACATGTATATATAAATACACACACACATGCACACACACACACACACACACACACACACACACACATATATATATATATATATATATATATATATATATATATATATATATATATATATATGGAGAGAGGGAGAGCAGAGCAGTATTTGAAGGACTTGTTTCACATAGCTGTAGGGGCTAACAAGCCTGGAGCTCGTAGTGCAGGCTGACAGGTAAGAAATTCAGGTAAGAATTCATGCTGCGGCCTTGAGTTCAAAACCTGCGGGGGCAGGCCAGGCAGGCTGGAAACTCAGGAAGGGTTTCTATGTTACAGTCTTGAAGCCAAATTCCTCCTTCTTTGGGAAACCTCGGTCTTTCATCCTAAGGCCTTCAACTGATTGGATGAGGCCCACCCACATCATGGAGGGCAATTTGCTTTACTCAAAGTCAACTGATTTAAATGTTAGTCACATATAAAAAAATATTTTCACAGCAACATCCAGACTAGTGTTCGACCAAACAACTGGGCACCATAGCCTAGCCAAGTTGACATAGCCTAGCCAAGGTGACACATAAAGTTAATCATCACAGTGTCCAAATGCAGCCTGCCTTTGCTGCTCACCTAGGCCACTTACCACTCTCCTTTGAATTGGGTTTACCTTGGGCTAGCTGATACTGACCTTGTACCCCTTCCCTGGTCCCGAAATCCTGCCAGACCTTATAAGAATAATCCCTCACATTCGTTCCACTCTTCTTTTAACTGCTATTAACTGCTTCCAAAATAGCTTCAGTCTGAGCTGCTAGAGCAGCAACAGCAAGTGCCAAACAAAAAGAAGGCAGTAGCCCCTGTACTCTAGCTCAGGAAATTCCTCTCCACTCTTCAAACTTCCCTGTGCGTCGGCTCTGCTGGCTCCCTAAAGCACTTGGCTTTGTATTCTATCTCCCCAGTCTTCTCTGGCTCCGTGTCACACCACTTGCCTTATTTCTGACCTGCTATTCCCTCACTGATCCCAATCTTTGCTGCCCACCAGCACTGGGCAAGAGGTTCCATATCTATGGCTCCCACCCAACTGGCAAGGAAGACCGAATTGTCCGTATGATGCATTACAGTTCTTAAAACACTTTCATGTTCACTGTCCACTAACTGGCATTCTTGACACCACTCTGAGAGCTTATAAATGAGCAAAGATATTATCTCCACAAAGCCTCATTTGGCAGATGAGGAAACTGAGGTTCAGAAAGAATAAGTCCTCAGCACAAGGGCATATAGCTATAGCCACTACGCATGCCCCTGCTATGGGGGCTGGGGTCCTGGGTTATTTCATTAAGCCAGATGCACCTTTGCAAGGAACTGAATACTACTAGGCTGACTACTAACAACAATAACAATCTCACCTTAGATTCACATGGAACTTTGCTTCTCAAAAGATCTCAAGGACATTTTTCACCTTTCACCTAATTCTCTCTTTCTGGCTCAAAAATTCGCAACAGCATCTCTTCTCCCTACCATAGGCTACAGAGATACAGAAATTCTCCCTCACCGTCCATCTCATAATTTTAACTTGAATTTATCCTACAAAGTCATTGACTGCAAAGTTTTATAAGGCTGTTTGTTAACTGGCACACAGTGGGTGAGTCTGGACACAGTAGTTTCCATCCTGAGGGATGGGCCCAGGTAGGAAAACCTGGCCCAAGAAATGTCCACAAAGACTTTGTAGGCTCTAACTGGAAATTGGCTGGGGTTGGGATAGACCAAGCTGGGGAGATCCAGGACCCAGAGACCAGATAGGCCCAGGAAGGCTCTAAGGGTAGGATCTCCAATGACATACGAGAAGTAGAGGCTAATAAGGCAGCATCAGGAAGGCCTGGAAGTGAGTAACAGGGCAATGTCCCCACAGAGCAGATGGAGACACCTTAAGAGGGTCTTGTAATAAGCAGTAGACAGAGGTCCAGGTAAGGCAGGCAGCAGCTTCAGTGAGAGCCAGTAGCAAGCAACAAGGGGCTGTGCTGGACCGTAAGGAGGAGGCATTGTGGAGTCTCAGACACAAGCTATAGATAAAGATCTCTGCAGGCTGATGGGCAAATCCAGAGAGGTCTGGCAGTGGCCAGGCTCAGACCTGAAGACTGAAAAGAGCAGCAGAGTTCCAGTTTTCCAAGGACAAGGACACCTAGTATGAAGCCAAGGCAGGGACCTAGGCTCTCTGGTAAAAGAAGAGTGGGTAACAGACAAGCAATGAGCTCCTGGGCGTGGAGGACAAGGCAAGGGGTTGGTCACAGGAAGATATCAAGAATCAATTTATTATTTATTACGCTGCCTCAATGACCCTGGACCCTTTACGTCTCCCTTGAATACAGACAGGATGGGGCTCAGAACCTTGCTGAGTGCGGCGATGGCCTACCTCTGGAGGCCACATAGGCCCAGCTGTGGGTAAAGGAGGTAAAGGAGAACTGAAGGAGCATGAAGCCAATAACCAATGTCCTTATAGGGCTTGTGGAGTGGAGGCAGCACTTCCCTGACCAGAGGAAAACCTGTAAGAAAACCCCCAGTCGTACATGTCACCACCTCCCTGATCCAGGGATCTCGTGATGTGAATCTCTCTTTCTCATTACACAGGGTGTCAGTAAGTACCCTCCAGAGCCAAAGCAGGGAGAAACTTAACCCTAAATATTCCAGAAGCCTAGAATGGGAGAGCTGGAACAGTTCAGCTTCCAGCACTAAAAATATGCGGAACCTGAGACCCAGAATCCCTTTAGAGACCTGCCCAAGATCGCACAGTGATTTAATAACAGAGGCTGGGACTCAGGTCTCCTAACTCAGCCCGAAGTTATTTCCATTAAATCCCAAAGATGAATATTCCAACACCGGTACAAATCTGAAGATAGCCTTTATGGTAGCCCAATTTCCATCCAGGCCTTGGACAATCAAGCTGATTTATCTCATTTGGTTTCAAAACACACATTTATAGATATAGATCAATAGGGAGTAGGGAGACTTCAGCAGCCATTATATATAATAAATTAACTTTCCTTCCATAGCCTGACTTACACTGTCATTTGAAAAATAAAGGAAATACCTATAATATGCACCTCACCACAAAGTGTGCTATATTTAGTAAATTTCAGTAGCATGTTAATCTCAAAATTCCAGTATTTCCCTGTTGCTATAGTTATGGCATCTGGTTAAATCAGAGTTCAGCTGCTTTGGGCAATGCTAACACTGATTCCAGCCAACTTTGTGCTTTGTTTCTAATGTACTAAGAGGAAAATGGGAGCAAAACACTCACTTTCTCTCCTACCCCTTCCCAGGAGCAAAGCCCCTTAGCTAGTCTGGGTTAAGCAACATATTGACTCCCCAGCTAGCACCAATACAACTGGAACCAGTGAGTCCCCAGGCACTGATTTGATGATGCAAGCAGCTCCAGGTCTATAGTGGGGAGGTACTGTGCTCTGGACGTGCTAATATGCCGAAGCTATAATCTGCTCACCCAGAGAATTTTGATGCCTAGTATACAGTTGTCCCCCGGTATCCACCCCCACCCACAGATACCCAAATCCGGGGACGCTCAAGTCCCTTATATAAAATGGCAAAGTACAGTCTGCCACTTGTATCCATGGGTTCCACATCCTCAGCATACACGGAGGGCGGACTGTGGCTGGATGTTTGAGTGTCAATTCCTTTAACGAACATATACCATTTAAGGATTCCTGGACAGGACAAAATGTGGACTTTTAAATAGAGTCATCACTTTGAGCTACACAGCCTTCCATTTTTGAATTTTCATTTTGAACTATTATTTGAGAGCTTCTTTTGTTTGCTTTTCAAGACAAGTTGTCTTACGTAGGTTTCTTAGGTCTAAACACTGGGCCCATTAATGGGCTCTAACCTCTCTACATAGGCCTCTATTTCCCTTACTCTGAATAGTGACTTGGTCTCCAAATGTTATTCTGAACATTTACGGCCACATCATAAACACACGTGACAGAGTATTTTCAAAGTGTGACAATAAAATCAATATCATATAAATTATGGCATGGATTTGAAATGGCAGGCCATCCTTTAGGATTGAAACATAGAGTTAGGCCCATTTTTTTTAAAGGGCATTTAGCAGGTATTTTATAATCCTTTCTCTCAGATGTTAATTTTCCTGTGAACGTTTCACGGGTACACATTTTCTGGAAACGATAATCTGTATCTGAGTTTAAACGGACTTTTCAAAAAATCATTCATGCACAGACACTGAGATTATTCTACTGATGTCGAAACATACTGGTGATGGATACTTGCAAAGGAGTTCTGACCGCAGACTCTTGAATAACCCTCTACAGAAGCATGTTTTCAAAATGGTCCCTCCTTTCTCTGACTATCGTGGACTGGGATGCCCTCTTTTTTTTTTTGGCTGTACGCGGGCCTCTCACTGCTGTGGCCTCCCCCGCTGCGGAGCACAGGCTCTGGACGCGCAGGCTCAGCGGCCATGGCTCACGGGCCCAGCCACTCCGCGGCATGTGGGATCTTCCCACACCGGGGCACGAACCCGCGTCCCCTGCGTCGGCAGGCGGACTCTCAACCACTGCGCCACCGGGGAAGCCCTGGGATGCCCTCTTGATGGACCAACATGCACTGGTTTCTGGTAAAATGACTATAGAGCTTATGCACTGTGCTACATTCATTTTGTCTGGGCTGGCAGACACAACTATGATAAATGACTCTGCCTTTGAGATTGAAGATTATCATCTGGTCACGCTGCTAAGTCCTCACTTAGCTCTGAAAGTCCGTCACAGAGACAGAACCAGGGGCAGGACATCTTCACACAAGGCCAGTGGCTCGTCTCAGTTACTGTAATTTCCACCTGGAAGCCCTCAGCTTGAGAGGGACCTAGATTCATGGGAGGTCTGCTACTGTGAACTTTTGGTGGACTACATAAATATGAAATCTGGAGATTGGCACCCTTTATTTTTTTTTCAAATAAAAAATATCCACGGAATGCCTTCAGAGTGTGTGCCGTGTCTCTGATACCCCAGAATCTTAGCAATAGCTCCCGGTTTTCAACACTTGAAAATTCATGTACCCTGCTCACATGTCAGGAGGCATTCTACCATTTTGAATTTCTATCTATACTGGTATTGCAACAGTATGGTTACAGGGCATCCGTAGTTTCATCACACAGTAATATGCATTATTGGCCAATTTCTCCATTCCTATTTCTAAATGTCTTACCAACATTCCCATGTAATTAAAACATTCAGTGTACAAATTCTTGCCCTAATGGGGACTTATCCTCACTGATGTCCACATCAATTCAAAACTCAAAGTGACATGGACTGCTAAGTCTCTGGTGAATGTGGCAGGGGTGCTTTGGAGAGCAATACAAGAATCTCAAAAACTTTCTTGTGTAATTACATACCCTTTGAAATATATTTCAGAGTGAAATATAATTTGTTGACAGTGATTAGAGAGAAGATAGTAAAAGACTATCCTTTATTAGCTGGCCCTTGTTTGCCTTCCAAATTAAGGGAACACATAGTATAGGAGAAAGGCACTGAATTAGAAATCAGAAGTCCTAGGTTAGTCTTTGCTCTGCCAATGACCAGCTGTGGGACATTGGGCATGTCTCTTGCCCCTTCAAACCTCACTCTTCCCATCTGTAAAATGATGGACTTGGAACGGCTCATATCTAAAGGCCTTTCCTACCCCAGAGTCTGTGGTTTCCTAACATTTTCATTCTGCAAGTCATAGTGAGAGTCATCTCCTGTTTTCTGATATCCATGTTAATGGTATCACTACCAACCCTAACCGATTCAAGGCTTAAGCTTCTGAAATCGTGTTACCAGACTGGCCTTTATTACCTCTTTCTCAAATACTTCCATATTATTCCTTTCCAAGTTGACTTTACTATGAGGTTCCTTTCATTGAGCTTATCTGGACCAGTAAAAAATCACAAGGGAAGAAACTGACACACTTTACTCCACAGGAAGCCTTTTGTGCCCTCTCGGATGATAGATGGGTAGAAAACAGTGTCATTTGAGGACCAGCTGAAGGAACTTCAAATGTTTACTCTAGACAAGAGCAGACATAGAAGTATATGAAAGCTGCTTTTAAGTATGTGAAGAGCTTTCACATTGGCAAAGGATCAGCCTTGGCCCGTGTGGCCCCAAGGAGTTTAATCTAGGACCAAATTTTAATTTAATCTAATAGACCAAAACCTGTAGATGAAGTAAAGCTGCCATGAGGTGTAATGGGCACCCTGTCACTGGACGCATCCAAAGAAGAGCCAGACCATCACATGTAGGGATGAAACTGAAAGGACCTAGTTAGCCTAGGATAGCTGATCTTTGTGGCCCCTTCCAACTCTGAAATTCTGTGGGCTCATTTCCACCCTCACTCCCGTCCTCCATCTTCCATCCTCTCATTTCCTCCACTTCCCTCCCCAGCCACCACAAGTAGTCCGTCAGGGCATCTAAATGCACTCCTCCTCTCTATCCCCACTGTCCCTGCCCAGGCTCAAGCCCCCATCCTTTCTCACTTGGGACTAACAAAAGAAACAGCTGGTAACTGGTACCCCAGCTTGCAGTCCCTTTCCCTCCGTCAGATTTCCACACTGCTGCCATGATAATTGAAAAGTTTTTAAATTGGCAACATCACTTCCATACTTAAAGCTCTCCAGGGCCCTCCTGTTATCTTACAGGAAAAAAGATCCAAATTTCTTAGCATAGAATGTGTCCTTCCAAGCCTGTCTTTCGCCTACTTTTCCAGCCACACTCATCATGCCTTAGTCCAAATGGACTCTTCACCTTTGTGCCACGTTCAAGCCAGAGACCTGGATAAAGCCGGAGGTGTAGTTTGTGCCCTTCTCTCTCTTGCCTATCTGAGAAACTCCCATACAACCTTCAAAGTCTAGCCCAGTGTTCTGTAGGGATTTATCACCTCCCCAGATAGAACTAATTGCTCCTTTATCAGTATGATGCTACCATTTTCTAAATACCTCAACGTATCTTACTCTCTGAAGATGCATTTGGTGAACTGTGCATGTGGCCGCGTCTAGAAACAAAGAATGCAGATGTGCCCTAAACGAGTTCCCAATCGACTGGATTTAATCGTCTATGTGGCACCTGCTGAGTTTGTAAACTATTTAGCTTCTGCAATAATACTTCTTTATGCTTTGGTTTCAATTCAATTTCTAGGCGCTGAGGATGGAAAGGCTTTATTATTATGACTTTTTCTGAGAATTTTAAAACATTAGCTGCCAGAGCATCCTGAGGAGAAAGATGTTGTTGTGAAGAAAAATGCAAATGGCTTGCTCATGGAATGCAGTGAGTCAGTGGCAGATGAACAGGCGTAATTTAATTTTGCAGGGTTAGACAACACAGAATGGAAATAGAAACCAGAAATGCTTTTTTCTTTCTAAACGGTGAATTCTACTCCTTCCTGTTCCAGATAAAGGTCTTACTAGGTCAGGGCGGCAGGTTGAGAGCAGGTGAGAAGTAGAGAATGATGAAGCCACAACAGGGTAGCAGAGAGAGAGGATTCCAGAGAAACGAACAGAAAGCCAAAGGATGCAAACTGGTGAGCAGAGTCAGATGATCAGCCCCAAGAGCTTGCAAATATCTACCTTTATGCTTACGTGTATAAGACTCACTCTGGAGGGAACCCCAAGAAGGTGGCTGTACCGGTTGCCTCTGGAGGAGGGAACTAGGGGACATAGGATCACTAGCAGAAGGGGACTTACATTTCACTTAATATGCTTATTTTATTTGCATTTTTATCATGTGTTTTCTTTTACAACAAAGAAGCATATAATAAGGATAGACGTCAGCGACTGTGAATAGTGAAAATGTTGAAGGAACAGCACAAGATACTCACAGGCCAGATAAACCAGCAAGGCTGTCCTACCTAAGCAAACAAGGCAGGCCAGAGAACAAGTCAAGGCCCCTGCCCTTGACCCTGACCCTAAGGGCAGTGCTGCCCAAATTGCAGGTACCTGTATTTATTCCCTTCCTACCTTGCTGCAAATTAATTCCGAGCAAGCCTGATCTAGATCCCTACAGGTCTAGCTGAAAATACCTTGCTGGGCAGAACATGAGGGAGGGAGCAAATGGAGTTTCCTGGCAGTGTGATGGTTAATTTTCTGTGTCAAATTGACTGGGCTATCAGACGAACAGATATGATTAAACATGATTTTTGAGTGTATCTGTGAGGGTGTTTGTGGAAGGTATTAGCACTTGAATGGGCAGACTGAGTAAAGAAGACGGCCCTCCCCAATGTGGGTGGACATCATCCAAGCCAATGAGGGCCTGAATAGAACAAAAAGGCAGAGGGAGGTTGAATCCAATCTCTGCCTGACTGATTGAGCTGGGGCATCGGTCTTCTCCTGCCTTTGGTTCTCCTGTTTCTCAGGCCTTCAAACTACACCTCCGGCTTTATCCAGGTCTCCAGCTTGAACGTGGCAGATTGTGGAACTTCTCCTATTGGTTCTGTTTCTCTGGAAAACCGTACTACAGACTGCTTTGATAATTGGGTTCTTCAGTGTACATTATGTTCTCGCATATGCTCTTGAAAAAGGTCTGATAAAATTTTCTAAAAATCTATTGTGACAATGGTCACTTAAACAATGACGGCTACTTATGCCCTATATGTTGACTCAATCCCATCTTAGTGACAGATACAGCACATGCCATGTGACCAGAGTCCAGAAGCTCTGGTAATGGTGTGGTCAAGGCCAGCCCCAGAAGGAAATCACCATCACCATCTACGAAAACACCCTAAAAGAAAATGACGTACTGAAGGGAAAGGCATCAAGGTCTGCTTTGAATACAAAAGTCAATACACCATTATGGAACATGTGAGGGAACTGCCTTTTTCTTAGCAATTACATGGCAGGCACTATAGTTAAAACACTCTACCAACTTGTGATTATTACCCCCATTTTTACAGCTGAGGAAATTAGGCTCAGAGAGATAAAACTAGCAAGTAGAAGAGTCCCTTCAAAGCCAATTATGTCTGATTCCAAAGACTATGCCTTTCTTGTTCTAAGAAACTAGGATCTAGAAATCACATTCTGTGCAGGAAAAGCCAATACTGGAAGGAGAATCTACCAGAACTGATCAATAGAGCTGTCAGCTAGGTCCACCAGAAGGTGGTAGAGGGCAAGGCATGTCTGCTCAGGACAGGTCTAGGACATGGTCCCCAGCCAAGGGCTGCCAAAAATTATTCCGAAGGACAGGACATGGGCAGCAGGATACTGAAGTTCATCCATCAGCAGGGTCATGATAGCTGAAGTCAAAGGTTAACAAGGGAGAAGACCAAACCTTGATGTGAGAGGTACCACCTTGCAGCTCCAGACATCAGACTGACCCAGGGATAAACAGAGGCAAGCATAATCTGGCTGGCAAGAAAGGGGTTGGACTGGGCCCAGATGTTGGCTCTGCCCCCATTGTTCCTTATGGAACTGGATCATGGCCCAGCTTGGTAAAGTCTTAGGGAGGCCTTTAACCATAAAAAAAAATGACATTCGGGTGACGTAAGTTTATCCACGTGTTCAACTAATACACCACCACCATTCATTCATGTACTTAATAAACATTTATGGAGGTGCCATTATACACTAGGCACCATGGCAACAACAGGGACAATGGCACCACCCCATCACCACCTGTGTGGCTCAGAGTTGGGCATTTTTGGGACACTCAGTGCATTTGGAATGATTCTTTCAATATCTGCCTTCACCTGGGAAAGCCATGTATGTCGGGAGAGACATGTATCTGGGAGCAGGAAGGCAGTTGGAAAATCAAAGGTTACAGTAAAATATGATAAGTATAATAATGATGGAGATAAGCCAGGGGTAGGGGTGGCTAAGGGAGTTCAGAGGAAGACATCTAAACCCAACTGGGATAAGGACGGTCAAGAAAAGTTTTCCAGGAAGGAGGGGCTCCTCACACTGAATTCTGAAGAATAAGTAGAAGTTAGCAAAATAAAGAAGGGGGGGAACCGTCCCAGTGGATGGAACAGCAATGCCAGTATTCTGACTGAACAAGCCTAATAATTAGTAATCACTTAGCAAACCCTCATCTCAGTCAAACAATTGGATTTTAGCCAATCAGAATGATGGAGGCCGCTGTGGTGGACACGAGGCTGTGCACCATGCCCTGTGAGCATGTGCTAGCCAGCAGAGTTGGCTGGTTTTTCTGGTGCAATATGGAACACTGAGCAAGGGGTAGGGGGCGTCACAGGAACTCTCCAGGAGAACACAGGGGAACAACCCTACGCTCTCTGCCGCTTAGTCATGAAACAGCAGTCCTGTACATCTCAACAGGCTTTCTAGTCGTTTCTTCAAGGTGGCCTGGATTGTTTGTTGACCAGTTTGCTTCCCGCTCCAATCGCGTACAATCTTCTCAAGGAGAGCAGCTCTGTCTGTGGTGTTAAAGACATCTGCCAAGTCATTGCTATTTCTTTCATTGAGAAGTGGAATGTAATCACCTCCCCTTGAATCTGGGTTGGCCCTTAGTGTCTTACTTGACCAAGAGAATGCAGTGGAAATGACTTTCTGGGACATCAAGAGGCTGGGTCATAGGGCCTCCCTGGTGGCGCAGTGGTTGAGAGTCCGCCTGCCCAAAATACAAAAAAAAAAAAAAAAAAAAAAAGAGGCTGGGTCATAAAAAGTCATAAATCTTCCACCTGGATCACTAGAACACTAGCTCTTAGAGCCCAGAGCTTCCACATAAGAACACCAATCGCTGGGCTTCCCTGGTGGCGCAGTGGTTGAGAATCTGCCTGCTAATGCAGGGGACACGGGTTTGAGCCCTGGTCTGGGAAGATCCCACATGCCGCAGAGCCACTAGGCCCGTGAGCCACAACTACTGAGCCTGCGCGTCTGGAGCCTGTGCTCCGCAACAAGAGAGGCTGCAATAGTGAAGAGGCCCACGCACCACGATGAAGAGTGGCCCCTGCTCGCTGCAACTAGAGAAAGCCCTCGCACAGAAACGAAGACCCAACACAGCCAAAAATAAATAAATAAATAAATAAATAAAAGATTACTATTAATTAAAGAAAACCCGACATCTCAAGTTAATGAATTTAGTACTTTGAAAAAAGAACACCAATCGCACTGACACCCCACGCTGGGTGTAGGTGCTCTGGCTGACAGGGCCAGCTAAGCCTAGCCTTCCGGCCATCCGCCAAGGCACCAGACATGAGTAAAGCTATGGTGATGGGCTCACGAGACCAGCCCATCTTCCAGCTAAATACCGTTGAGTGATCTCTGTCAATGACAAGAATCACCCAGCTGAGCCCTGAATGAATTCCTGAATTACGGAATATTGTAAAATGGTTGTTGCATCGAGCCACTAAGTTTTGAGGTTGGTTTATTGCATAGCAATACACAAGAGGGACACTGTCTCAGTCACCATGATATCCATGGTGCTGGCACTGCGTCTGGCACATAGTCGACCTCTAGCCCTCTGGTATATATTCGTTGACCAAAGGAATGAGTGCTAGAGAGAAGAATAAGAGAAAGGGCTACCAGAGAAAGATAAAAATGACTTACAAGTGGCAGTTGTTATGCGTTTAGAGAACTTCAGATAAATGAGTATACTTTTCTAAATAATATGGCACCTACTCTGGGAAGCTAAGCAAAATAGACAGTTAAATTCTCCTGGGGTGGCAGGGGGGAATCAGGAAGTAACAACGGAGTCTTTACCCCATGTTCCCTACCTTAAAATCCAGCTGTCCAGTGGCTTTCCCTTTATCCCAAGATCTCAGGTTTTTCCAGTTCTCATGATATGGACCTAGTCCAGTTACAATTAATATGCTTTTCCTTCTCTTCACTTATATGACCTTTGCACTTTCCTGGAAGTGATTAACTCCAAAAAGACAAGCTAGAAACTTGGAGCGAGAGATTAATTACCGAAACGAATGCACTTCCAAGTTTGGCTTCAGAACTAGGCCCACCTTGCAAAGTATACACACAGACTATGCCTCCCAATGGAGATATCTGGACTTTGATTCTAAATGTAACTAGGTTTTACTTCCCTTACTTTTAATTGCCTGAAGTTTAGCCTGAAATTCAATCAGTAGACTACTGTTTTCTCATTCCTGGGAAGCAAGTCACAGCTGAAAGGACTGCTGGGGGAGAACTGGGTGGGGTTATAAATCTGAATCTTGGCGTGACTTTTATGAATTTTCTTGCCCATTTTACTCACCTCTTTCTGGCTCTGATGTTATCAGTAATTTCCCGAGACAGAGAAAACCCAGACCTCCTCAAAGAGTTCAACTACCTGCTTCAGCAAAATCCGAAATGGGGGGGAGACTAGCTGCTCCACAGAAACCCCCCTCCTGCGTTTGTGTCCAAGGAGAGGCACACAAAGAAAACACACTGGCAGGCCGCTTTCATTTCTGCCTTCCTCTAGTTGGCTAAGAAGCAAAGCCCGTGGTGATTCTGGGCAGGCCACCCAAGAGCCAGAATGGACAGGACACTCTTACAGCCAATGACGACACATTAAGATAGAATATGAAGCTTCTTCTGATGTAGTCAAAGGCATGGGCTATCCAGCACCAACAAAACAGATGAGGAGCTGTGCAAAGCGCAGACTAGAAAGCAGCCTTACTTTAATTTTCTCATCAAGTCCAGAGTTTTGCCTGTTCAGCGTTAGTTTCCAAATGGCACACATGTTAAAAGATCAAACCTGGCTTTTTCTACCTACCAGTGAACTCGGAGTTAAGAAACCTGGGCTCTAGTCCTGCCTATGCTATTGACAGACTCTGTTTTTCCAGACCAGCCCCTTCCCCTCTCCGGGGCACAAGTCCCTCATCTGCAAAACAAAGAGCATGGACAGACAGTGCTTAAGGACTGCAAGTGACAAATGCAGTCAAATGTTCATTATCCAAGAGCAGATTCTCATGAGTGTAGATTCTCTGTGGGTCGCTTTGCCTTCAACCTTATGGATAGTGCCACTTCTGATGAGTACCTTCCCCGCATAATTAAGGCTGTGCTGCCATTTCAATATCTTCTTTACTTTGTGTTCGGAAATGTCCTTTGAAATCCACACACTTAATGACTCCTACGTTGTAAAGGAAGTCTTAGAGAGCAATGCTTATCTCATTCTAAGAGACCTAACAGATGAGGAGCATATATTCAAATGTAAGCACAAGGGGGCTTCCCTGGTGGCGCAGTGGTTGAGAACTTGCCTGCCAATGCAGGGGACACGGGTTCGAACCCTGGTCTGGGAAGATCCCACATGCCGCGGAACAACTAGGCCCGTGAGCCACAACTGCTGAGCCTGCACGTCTGGAGCCTGTGCTCCACAACAAGAGAGGCCGCGATAGTGAGAGGCCCGCGCACCGCGATGAAGAGTGGCCCCCGCTCGCCGCAACTAGAGAAAGCCCTCGCACAGAAACGAAGACCCGACACAGCCAAAAATAATAAATTAATTAATTAATTTTTTAAAAAATGTAAGCACAATCACCAAATAATAGGGACTGCATATTAAAATGGCCACTACGTATCAAGACTTTACATGGATCATTCTAATGCTTACAACAGCAATAAAGGTACCAGCGACAGCTGTTGATGAGGGCCACATGCTGTGCTGGACATCTGAAATATATACTTTCTGACAGCAAACACTACATAGCACGTACTGCCTGCCAGGCCCTGTTCTAAGTCCTCCATGTATATTAATTTCTTCAATACTCACACCAACTCCACACAGGAGGAGCTATTCTTAACCTTGTGCTACAGATGAGGAAACCAAGGCACAGAAAGTTTAAGTAACTTGACCAGGGTCACAGAAGTTAATAAATAACAGAGCTAGGAACCAAATCCAGAAAGTCTAATTCATACAACCCTTCAAGGAAGATAATGTTCTATGCCCACAGGGAGGCTTTCAGCTATCCATTAACTGACAGATTAACCTCAAAACTCCACTGGCTTAACATTACAACAGTTCGTTCTCACTAATGCTACATGTTCAGTGCAAGTTGACGAGGCTCTGTGCTCTTCATGGCCACTCAGGGACTCTGACTGATGAAGGCTCTACCACAAGTAGTGCCGCCAGCTGCCACAGCAGGGAGAAGAGAGCACACAGAGATGGCACACGTGCTCTTCTCTGCTTCAGCCGAGAAGTGACACAGGTCGTTTTCCCTCATAGTCATTAAGTATGTGGATTTCAAAGGACATTTCTGAATACAAGGTAAAGAAGATATTGAAATGGCAGCAAAGCCTTAATTAAGCAGGGAAGGTACTCACACAGTCCCACCTAACTACAAGAGGCTTGGAAGTTAGTCTTTCACGCCCCCAGAAGGGAAGAAACAGATGTTAGTAAACACTAGTAGTGTCTACCACAAGCTGCAAGTATTGCAACACCCAACTAAAAGTTCCACTCCATACCTTATGGAAACCAGCATTCTTATAACAGAGAAGAAGAAAATGGCTATTGGACAGGTAACCAACAGTGCTCATCATACACCCTCATCTTAAGATGAAGAACCCAAGACTTAGAGACGTTTAGTAATGTACACAAGGTCATTCAACAAGGAAGTAACAGCCTGAATTTGAGCCCTGGTTTGACTCCAAAGGTCTGTATTGTTTTTACTCCAGCACACTGCCTCACAAGGGAAGAAAGAAAATGTTTCGTGATCATCTACCACTCAGGGTTATCCACAGTGGTCCACAAAGTCAGAAGAGAGAGCTGGAGCTCAAGCTGGCTATGGGCCACCACTGTATCGGACAGAAGTGCAGATGTCAGCACTGGAAGGGGCTCTCAGGCAAGAGACCAGACCACCTTTCGCCACATCAGCACTTTTTCGGACACAGAAACTGTGCCCCATCAAGTGAAGTAGTTCGTCCAAGAGCACCTGGACTATAATGAGAGATATTAGCTCTACTACAGCATCTGTGTCAGCCAGGGTCCTGGCAGCAACCAGAGGACACACTCACAAAGTATAACTGAAGGTGTGGGCAGGGCAGAGGGGACCAGGGGATTGGGCAGCAGGCCTGAACCAGCAGCAGGGAAAAGCTTTTACCATCCTAGTCCTGAAGTGGGAAGGAGAACAGAATCTGCTAAAAACTGAGGCTGTTGGAAAGGGACAACCCAACAGAAGGTGTGGCACAAAATAGAGGAACACCATCATTGCCAAATGTGACCTGGCAGAGAGGGAGCTGGAGAAATAAATATCCGGACCTCTCTTTCCTCCCAACTCTCTAATCCTCCTCCCTCCCCCACTGATACCTCCCATTGGCCAAATCCACTGGAAGCCAAGGGTCAAGGAAGCCTGGGTGATACAGTCCATAGAAGTCTATTTCCAGGGGCCCAGAGCAGGGGAGATAAGGGTAAAAAGGGGATCTGAAGTGTTAAACTGAGACTATACATCATAGCAACTTTTCTTTTTATTTATCGATTCATTTGTTTACTTATTTACCATGTTCAGTGTCAGAAAGCGCTAAATACGTTTTAATTCCCATCAAAATTCAAGTTTATCTTTGAAATCTGGTAGTGAAAGCATGTCACCTATCCAAGTATAATGCTATTTTTATTTAGAAGATCAAGGGTATATTTTAAGGCCATGTTTAGTTCAGCATGAGGTAAAGAAAACTACATTTTAACCACAGCTTGACTTCTCGTTAAACGTGGCAGATTGACCACATGTGATTATCTCTCTCTCTCGCTCTCTCTCTCTCTCTGTCGAAGCCCCATTAAAACAACAGTAAAGAAATTAAAACAAAACAATGAGAGAGAGAGAAAAGAGAAGAGAGAGAAGTGTACAAGTCCACACAAACTAAGAAAATAGGAAAGGAGACCTTAGTGGATGAGAACTGTCAACACATTTTTTGAAGATGGGAAGTTAGTGGAGGAGTGTGTATCAATTTAGAAGAGTGAAGGAAATGCCAAAGAAAAGTGAGCCGGTTAGCCCCAAGAGAATTCTGGGAAGGTAGAATACAGGAAAACAGGAATTGAAAGTATGTACGTGGAGGAGTAGGCTCCCACATCTCCTTCATCCCATGCAGCTAGCCAGGCAACTGTCCCATCCACCCTTTCTGTGCCCAGGAAACAAAAGCTGTAGTCTCTGAAGACACTGGATCAAACACACTCGGGGCACTAGGAACACTGGGTATAGTAGAGGGTGGGATGAGGCACATGACAGAAAATGGAGGGATTAAGTGAAAGTCTATATATGGAATGGCAGGAACCCAGCCAGGCTACCCCCAATCCCAAAATACGTGCAGGCAGGCTAAAGGATTCTGTCCTTGAATAAGTAAAGGTCACTAGAGGAAATTCCCCTGTATACTGACATTTGGATGTCCTCCCACAAAAAGGCAGTCACTGCCCAATCACTCTACAGTGAAGCCACTAGTTGGCAAGCTCTGCCTCTCCATCCAACACTTCCGCTCAGCTTTTGAGGGCTCAACTCTTAAATACGAATTGACAGCAAAGGATCACAAGACATTTAAGGAGAGCCCCTAAAACAAGAGAAGAAACGTTTATATGTATTTATATATTTATATATATAAATGTGTATTTTTATGTATTTCATATATATATATATATACAAACTATGAAAGGACGCTATGAGAAAGATAGAAAACAAGGCATTGATGGATATTGAAAATACGATCATCAAAATGAAAAAAAGAGTAGGAAGATTAAAATAGGGAAATCTCTCCAAAAGTAGAACATAATAAAGACCAAGAGACAAAAAGATAAGAATAGTAGAGGAATAATCACGGAGGTCTAACATCCAAATAATTGAAATTTCAGAAAGAAGAAAGAGGGAAGAAAATTATTAAAGTAATAATACAGGAAAATTTCTCAGATACTAAGGACATGAATTTCCACATTGAGAGGGCAAAAGGAAGGGCCAGAAAAGATGAATGCATAAAGATCTACACCAACTCACATCATCATAAAATTTCTGAATAATATGGGTTAAAAGAAAATCCTAAAAGCTTCTAGAGCTGTATAAGAAAAAAAATCCTATACAGAAGATTAGGAGACAGACGGGCAGCAGACTTTTAAATAACAACATTGAAAACTAGGAGACAATGTCTTTAAAATTCTGGGAGAAAAAAATCAACCTATAATTTTATATGTAGCTAAACTATTTACTTCATGTGATGAGTTATATAATTTTGCCTTTAGGAGAGTTATATTTCCATGCTCATTGACACCTGGCTTGGCCATAAGATTTGCTTTGGCCAATGAAATGTGAACAGAAGTGACATGTGCCAATTCTGAGCAGCAGCACTGAGAGTCATCACTGGTTTTGTCAGTGCTCCTTTTCTTTTGCTGTGAGAACTGCTTTTCCAAGAAAGGGGTTTCTTCCTCAGCCTGGGTCCAAGAATGAAAAATACCAAGAGAGAGCTGTGGCTGACCCATGAAGAACAGAAGACATGAGTAAGAAAGAACTTGTTGTGTAAACCATTGAGGTTTTAGAATAATTTACCACCACAGCAAAACCATTAGTCAGTAAAAAGCTGACTAATACACTTCCCATACGCCTTTACTTAGGAATCTACTAGAGCATGTGCCTCGACAGAACAAGTGAGTAAACCAAAACAGAGGGAGACTTTGGACCCAGAAAACTAGGACTCTAACACATGAAACTGGTGACAGAAAGCCCTAGGATGATACCTGTGCAGCAAGCCTAGAGAGCAACTAGCCCAGACTGAAGCAGGAGGCTGGAACACTCCAGAAAAAAATAAAATTGATATATTACCTGATAGTTTTTAGTATTTAGAAAATAATACTGAGAACTATTTGACAAAGCTGATGGATGTTGTAGAGAAACTAAGGAATAAATACAAAGAAAACTAGGCAAATAAAAATTAAGCAATTATTGACCCTAGGGAAAATAAAATATTATTTAGAAAAGGACATGTAAGCTTAATGCATTGGCTTACCAGTGGCCAATATTTACAAAGCTATAATAATATAAACATTGAATACCGATTTTGAAGAAATATGCAATTTACTTATATTAGGGCAATAGGGGAGGGAAGATGGAGGGATTCTGTTCACAAATATTCCAGGGCATCTCCTTCCAGGCATGTGGTAGGACTGCCCTTTCTGGCCTTCTTTAAAATTAACTGTGGCCCTATGGTTTCCTTCAATCAATAAAACATGAGGGAAACTGACTTGTGACATAACTGGGCAGAAGCTTTGAGAGCCAGTATGCAGTCACCCTGTTATTTGCAGAGATCGTGGAATCAAGTGTTGTGATGGAGACTCCATCAGCCTAGAGGACCAGCGTCAGCCAGAGGTTCCCTAACCACCTAGGATGAACATGTAGCAGGAGCAAGAAATAAACTTTTGTTGTATAAAAAGCCACCAGTAATTAGGAGTGGTTTGTTTGCAGCATAAACTAGCCAAGCATGACTACGAGACAGCTACATTCTCATCTACCATTACAGGAAGTCAACAAACAACATCTAAAATAATGAATCAAGGAATAGCAGTAAAAACATATAAAATATGAAGGTAAATACCACAGGCAATAACTAAAATGGTTAAAGGGTGGTTGCTCCAAAGGAGCAGGCTTAAGAGGGAGCAGTGCTGGCCTGTTTTTGTTGTCTGTGTTGTTACAAGCCTGATGTTTTAAAAAAATATTTGTACTATTACCTTGATAAAAATAATTTTAAACCATTCTATATGTGCATACTCTAGTGGGGATCCAGTATAAGGAACAAGATACTGGTAGCAGCAGGGTTGTATGTGAATTTCCTCTCCAGTGCTTAGAATTCCTAACGAAGAAAAGAGGGTCTACCCTACATTGTTTTTAATAGAGAAACTCAATTACCATGAGACCTTTAAGACAGGTCCCTCTAGATTGAACACTGACTCCAGATATTTGTAGGACTTTTATCTCCAGGATCGTAATTCCAAAAGAAGCAATGATTCAAAACAGTAGATACGGATGAATGAAGAGTTTTGATTCTAAGTAATCAGGGATACTTAGAATAAGTCGTCAGAAGGACTTGGAGATTGTATTATAAAATCATCATGAAAGTACATGTTTCTCCAAGAGCTGAGGAGAAAAGGGCTCCCTAGGAGCATCTCTGTCACAATAGGACACCTGCCCAAGTGGACCCTGATACCTCATTCTAGAGCTATTTCTTCCTCAGAGAGTTTCTCTGCTCATGTTTAGAGGAATTTGTACTGTGCTTCTGTAAAGGAGCAATACCTCTTACACTCCAATAGTGAATAAGGCAGAGCAGCCTAGGAAAGACCTGTGCATCTCACAGCAAAGTAACACAGAGATGAAGCAAGATGAATGATGGCTTATGGTGAAGCCCATTTCATCATCCAGAAGAGTCAGGAGACTCACCCAAAATATCCAACTCATCCAAAACATCAGGAGAGAGAAACCTCTAGTGAAAGCTGTGTTTCTATGTGTACTGCCACATCAATCCAACCATACTGCCTGTTATAACATGGCACCCATTTGGAAGATGGTGTGTTGGGAACAGGGATAGTACTTGTAGCTTTGGACCAGAGAGTAAGTTATATATGCCTGGATCAGGGTGTACTGTCAACAACAGCTCCCATCATATGCCCAGTGCATTCCTAAATGGCTCCATCTTTGGCTGCTCTTGCAAGCCTAGTCATTGGATCATGTCATGGCTGCTTGTGAACTGGAATCACATAAATGAACCAAATTGGCCCTTTATATCTGAATTGGATGTGAGGTGTTCACACTGACTTTTAAGTATGGACTTCCATATGTTCTGGGACATGACAATATTTCAAGATGATAATGAAATCAACCTATAAATTTCTGACTGGGGAGTAGGTGCAAAAGTATCCAGCTCTACTATCCTTCCTTCCCAATCCTTCTTCCAAGACCAAATCTTCTCTCCCCTCCCTAAACTAAAGATACATCACATACAACTCTGACTGATGCAGAGCTGTAGCTCCAAGCCATACTGGATGCTCTAACCTCTGACTCACGTGGTCCCTAGGGCCTAGGACCAGTTTTTCAGCGTTAATAGCTTTCTCTTCCACCTCCTGCTAAACTAAACAAAAGTTCTAAGAATGTCGACCAAACTGTCACTTTGATCCAACATCTTGAGTTCAAGGGATTCTAACATGTTCTGAATGCTAAAAATCTCAACTCTTCAAAATCTGACCCAAATCTACCTTAACTTCCAGTCTTTTCTCCAGTAGCCTCCTGCAACATCCACACCTCATTCCACTATGCTAGATTACTTGTGGCTCGGCGAACAACCCATGTATTTCCCTGCTGTCAACCTCTGCTCATGCCAGTGCCTTGGCCAGGAATTTTCTACCCCACTCAGAGTGCTGCAGCCATTTGTTGATGTATGTCTTTCTCTCCCACTAGACTATGAGACAACCTGAGAGTAGAGACTGCGCCTTTCTCATCTGTGCATTCCTGGCATCCAGCATAGCACGTAGCCCATAAGAGGTACTCGATAAATATGTGTTAAAGAAATCTTAAAAGGCACCACAAACCGTTCACTGATTTCTTAAAGTAACAAATGTACCAACTGAAGCATATACTACTCCACGTGATGCTTCACAACGGCCGATATCAAGGCTTACATACCCCATATATGAGCTAAAGAGCCTAAACAAACTAACAAACAAACAGTGATCTCAGATCTCAAGAGAAAAAAAAAAAAAAAGGAAAACCTCACTTCTCAAAACACTACTTCAGCGTGGCCAGAAGACAGGAGGAGCCTCGTGGAAGCCTTTCAACGCCAAAAAAACACACAGGTGCAGTGTATGTTCCTGGGCCCTCCATGTGCTCTGAGCTTGCAGCAAATGACTACTCCAGATAGGATTCTGTTTCTCACCTGGGCACTGAGAAATCAGAAGTCTGGCAGGAGAACAGAGCCATAGTTTTCTTAGTTAATAGATCTCTGATGCTCATGGTGTTGAAACAAATGCAGAACAAGAGGAAACAAAACATCCCCTGTCCCCTCAACACAAAAGAGTGGCCCAGAAGTCCAGGTGGTCCATGACAACAGCGAAGGTTAGTCCAGGAGTCACAGCTAAGAGAGCAAACACTACATGCACAAGGCAGAAGTGCTACAACGGTTCCCTCTTAACCCCATGAATTGGTTTGAGGGCTTAAGCACAATACATTAAGGACTTTTAAAGTAGATATGCTGTGGATAATCTACATATGATGGAGATCTGGTTACTGTATAGATCAAATGCCACCCGACTCCAGACGTCACCAAAAAGTTTGCTAACATGTACATGTAGCACAATTTTTAGCCAAAAACCTGGAGTTCTGAAAGAAAAATGACACCTCCAAGCCTATATGGAAAGCGGCGGGAGGCAGGGGTAGAAAAAGAAGCACAGGAGAGAGGGGCAGCGTGTTGGTAGCAGTCAACAACGGTTTGTGCAATTGAACTTGTCTGGCCTTCCTAAAGACCTTGACGTAAACCCAGGCACCAGCTGACAGAAGCAGCAGCAATTTGAGTCCATTTGCCAGAAATTCTATGGGCAAAGAAAAAACATCACCTTTGGGCTGTAAAGAGGGACTTGGGCACAGTCGCTATTAAGAAAACAAAAAAGAGAAAACTATTTTTAAAAAGATACATGACAGTACCTCTTTAATGATCATAATGTCCTCTGATGAAGGTGGAAGGTATTTGGAAAATAATCAATAACCTCCCCTAATAGTTTTTTCGGAGGGAAATGGTGGTAATCCTTTTGTTGCCTTCTCTTCAGCCATGCACCAGTGACACACGGCAGTTTCAAATTCCTCCCAATGACAATTCACCCTGGAGAGTCTATTTCACGCTGGACCACAGAGGAAAGAGAAAATTGTCAAAAAGCTAGGGCAGCCAGATTTTTCTAATAAATCTGGACAGCTAGCTGTTTGGTATCGCATAGCATTTTATTTCATAGGAGGCTGGCAGATCCCCCTGTGGCTTCTTTGGTTAATGCTTCCTGGAGAGAAGAGGCAAGAACTGTGAGTGGGTTCACCCCAAGTGAACTGTGAGATGCCCAGAGTGTCCCATGGATGTATAACCGGACTATGGGATAAGATAGACTATTGCCCATATTTTGCAGCAAAACTTTTATAGCAATAGTGGGGACTCCAAAGATTTCAATGCCAGGAGAGCAGGAAAAGGAGAACGAGCACAGGTCAAATGGAGGCAGAACCTGGAGAGCCACAGAGTTGTCCCCAAGGGGACTGACCGGCCCTCCAAGTTACAAAGATCAGAAAACTACGACAAATGCAAGCTGGCTATTTCAGATGGCGATCTGGTTAGGAAAGACTGGGCAGCAGCGGCAGTACTAGTCATCAGGCAGGTAGAAGCACTGTGTTCCCACAAGAGTTTACTTGAACTGGACCCTAGCTGGCAGCCAGGTAGCGAGACAGAGCCCAGCACCCCAGAAAAAGGCCTAGCAAAGCCTAGGAGGGATGTCAGAGCCCCAACGAAGCAGGACAGCCTTCAGTGGGTTCCTGGAGCTTGTCCCAGCTTCACCCACACCCTAATGTAAAAAGGGTGACTGCAGACTAATTAGCACCCACGGGCCTCAGGGGCTCTTCCCAGGGGCACTTAGTACTGAGTCATCAGACTACTTCCAGATGTTATCTATTGAGCAGCAGCGGGGGTGGGGTGGATTACTACTCGCCTGCCAAGGTCAGTCCTTAATGCTTCAGACACTGAACGTCACTGAGTCTTCTGGCTGAGACCTTTAGCACCTACCCATGATGGGGCGGGGTGGGGGTGGGGCCGCCGAGGCAACTAGAGTCTGACAATCAGATGGCAGGTCTGGAATGCAAGGTCTATTTCACCACTGTGCTCTGCCAAGGTCATCAATCCACTGGGCAGGGCATCCAGTGCCATGTAAGGGAATGGAATTCAGCCTTTGATTCAGCAATCCAGGGCACTAGCTCCCATTATATCAATGTCTAAGTGATACCGGTAGATAAAAATCTAGCATTAACATTTCAGTGTCAGTGGCCTCAGAGAGAGCTTCAACATACGTACAAGATGGATTCACTCTTCTTTTAGATTTAGTTCCCTTCTCTCGACAAACTCCTGCAACAGCAAAGGAATAATTACTGCTCAGTGGAATACTGTACAGCGCTAGCCAAAAAATAAAGTCACATCAATTTAAACCAGTAAATATGAATTTTTGGAAGGGAAAAGAATTCTCTTTCCAGAGGCAATTATTTGTCTTTTCAGAAATGTTTGCCAATACAAAAACCCTCCTCCCCCGCCTGTGGAACTCAAGACAAGAACCACAGCAGGGCATCTTCACCACTGGAAGGGGCAGGAAGGCATTGGGCAGAGGGGCAGAGATGGCTTTGTACGGAGCCTTGTGCATTGCTAAGGGGAACACAACTTAAATCTAAAACTCATATGCAATGGAAAGCACACTCACAAAGGAAAGATAGCAAATGGTAGGGTGACCACCATTTTTTTTGGTTTGTTTTGTTTTTGCGGTACGCGGGCCTCTCACTGCTGTGGCCTCTCCCGTTGCGGAGCACAGGCTCCGGACGCGCAGGCTCAGCGGCCACGGCTCACGAGCCCAGCCGCTCCGCGGCACGTGGGATCTTCCCGGACCGGGGCACGAACCCGCATCCCCTGCATCGGCAGGCGGACTCCCAGCCACTGCGCCACCAGGGAAGCCCACATGATGACCATCACTTTTTTCACGTGGACTCCACTTGACAGACAAAAGATCATTTTCGAGTTCATCATCTCACTAGAGGCACCCAACATCTCTACAAGGCAGGCAGGGAAAGGACTGTTAGACCCATTTTACAGATGAAGAAGCTGAGGTGTGATAGCGATTTAATGGACTTCATTCAGACCTGCTTCTGTCCCACAGCCGTGGCACCACCTAGGTGGCAGTGGATACAAAATGGCATCCTCATCCCTCCACTGGCCACCTCACCCCAACCACACCAGCTACTGCTCTTAATTCACTGAGGAAACTGCCTGTATCCTAGGTGTGGAGGCAGCTGTTCAAAGCCCTGGCTCCCACCGGAGGCCGACAGCTGGTCTAATTGAATTGTCATTAGGCACTAGAGGCAGCACCTCCACGGTATACCTTCGACAGAGAAGTCACAGATGTATCTCCCTAGCTACTCAAGAGTGTGCTTGGAACAGTTCACTTTGATTCCCTTTTAAAGCAATAATGGCCCCACCACTACTATTCCGCCACACCACAAAGAGCCAGCAAGGCACGGCAGCGGCTTAGTACCCTGAGGACTCATGAACCACTCCCACCCTACCCCCATCTACATGGACATTTAGGAAAACCTTCAACAGCATCGCTCTTACACTGAGGCAACAAGGTCCCTGCCCGAGACCTCACACTTTACAGGGCCTTGCTCTGGCTCCACTCCAGCCTCACCACTGCCCACAGAGCAAGGAATCTATGGGGCCAAGGGGACTTGCCCACCCAACGTCTATGCTTCCCTCTTCTATGCCACTCTCAAACTACCCAAGACCTTGAAATTCCCTGCCCATGTGCCCCAAGCCTGTGTTCATGGCCTGGCAATCCTCTGCCCTAGTTTTGCTTTCCTGAGGATGGACCAAACCACAGATGGACACAACCCTAGGCCTGAGTGGTGAACAACAGGTGTCCACTGAGCAGCTGTTACCCTTCCACCCAGTGATGATGAAGCTTGACCATGTGGGCTACAACAGTACCTCTCAAACTTTAATGTGCTTGTGAATCATCTGGGATCTTATTAAAGTCCACACCTTGGTTAAGTAGGCCTAGAGTAGGCCCTGAGAGTTGACAGTTCCACAAGTGCTTGGGTAACGCTGATGCTCTGGGCTGGGGTCCACACTTTGAGGAGCAAGGCTGGTGTCTATAGGCTTGTGTGGAGGGCCCCTCAGGGTAAGGGACAGAGCCAAGAGGTTGGAGAGAAAGGGGAGTTTGCAGTGAGCCTGTATTTTGTGCCCTTGCCCCAGGCCCACCTAAGTTAGGGGTGGCCTTGCCTTTCATCATGTCAAGAAGTATCAAGAGTATGTCAACAGGGCTTCCCTGGTGGCGGTGGTTGAGAGTCCGCCTGCCGATGCAGGGGACACGGGTTCGTGCCCCGGTCCGGGAAGATCCCGCATGCCGTGGAGCGGCTGGGGCCGTGAGCCGTGGCTGCTGGGCCTGCACGTCCGGAGCCTGTGCTCCGCAACGGGAGAGGCCACAGCACTGAGAGGTCCGCGTACCGGAAAAAAAAAAAAAGAGTATGTCAACATCTCTGAGCACCAAAGGAAAACAGTGAGGTGAGACATACCATTTGTCCCTCCTCCAAAGCCCCTACATCCTTCCCACCATCCCCTCCCATGCCAGAAACTGGGAGGCCATCTCCTGGGACCTGTCACAGTGAACACATTCCATCAATTTTCAGTATCAACCGCCCCCTTCCATGGATGGTCACGTAGTGTTTTACTATGCCACCATAATGTCTGGCTCTCAGAAATCCGACCTTCCACTTTGCTTACCAGTGGTCGGTGTCAAAGACTGAAGACGTGGAATTCAAGTAAGCTGGGAAAAAAATACTAGACTCTTAAAGACAACATGTCTGCTACCAAGCAGTCCCACGTACTCCCTGGCCTGAGAGGAAGGGCAGGACCCTTTAGGTAGACCTGACCCATCCACACTAACACGTAGCCAAGAAATCATAAAACCTCAGCCTCAGGCACTGGTCCACCAACAAGTTACAGACAGTCTATACTCACATTACCGCACCCACATGAGCAAGCCTGGAGTTTTTCCTGTCCTTTATCATTGTAAAGAGATAGGTAAAAACAAAAATAAACACAGAGCCACAGAAATATTGTTTAATTGGAATATGCAAATGGGGGAGCAAACCACCAATGCATTCCTGAGGCACAGTTTTCAAAACTTTTTCAACGCGAAGTCACTTCAATCCAATGGTAGTGGTAGCCCGTATAAAACAGATGAAAACAAAACTTCATATGGAGTATGAAATGGGGATGGGCAGCCCAGAGCCCTGTTTACTTGGGACCCACTGACTGATACACATGGAGGCTCCCAGGGCAGCTCCTAGAAACCTCTAGTGCTCCCAAGTGCTCCCTTTGGAAATGATCACTGAAGCGTAAGTCACTTTATTAAGATCAGCTCAGACTTTCTAATCTCACCGATTAGCACTCAGGCACAAGAGAAGCAAAAAAAAAAAAAAAGTTCAGATGAAAAGGTTACAGCACAGTACAGTGGTCCGGGGAGTGGATCACAGAGCTGCAAAATGTTTTGATAACACATCCAAATGAAGCCTCATGCTCACTTGAGGAATACAGAGAGCTGGGTTTGAGCCCTAATTCTGCAGTTAAATCACTTTGTGACCTTAAATAAGGCCCTTCCCTTCTCTGAGCCTCAAGACATAGGACCCAGATGGCCTTTGTCCAGCTCTGACACTCTGGGATTTTATGATTATTTCAGCATTCCATATTTAAGTGAAGATTCACGGTCGTATCATCCATCACAGATAGATGCTAGCAGAAAATAAAGGAAAGCTCTATGGTGCTCTGCTGGCACAGTTCTGTGCTTTCGTTCAGAAGCTCAAAGCATTTTAATAGCTTATTCTGTTGGAACCATAGAAAAACAAAAAGGAAATTAATCTTGAAGAAATCATATATCTGCAATCTTTTACTATCTCTTAGTAAGGCTCCAGCTACTTCTGCACATTGCCAGTCCTTACTGAATTCTGGAAAGTGGGACAGAAGATAGTGTTTGAGTCTTTGCAGGGAGGGAGGTGGTTTTTAGGGTGTAAGACCAGGGAGGCAACGAGCCCATCAGGAAGCATTTGCAGGAGTCTAAATAAGCTATAGAGAGGACCCGAACCAGAGTCATGTCAATGGAGGTGGAAAGGACAGGACAGGTCCAAGTGGCATTCACTCACAGGACTGGGTGCTGGGGTTGAGGAGAGAGAGGGAGAATGAATGCCAAGCATTTTACTTGGATGATGACACGCATGACAGTGCCATTATCCAAGCTATGACGCTGAGAAGGAAAAAGAGATTTGAGACGCAAGCTGATGAGTTAAAGGTTGGAACGTTGACTGTGAAATGTCTGTGGATCATCAGGTGGAAATGTCCAGTATGCCCATGAGTATACTGTTGTAAGGTCCTACAGGTCTCCGCAGGATCGAACGCAACCACGAGGTTGTTCTGGAAGTCCTCAGCATACGGGGTCCCTGCCTCCTTGTAGTTTTGCCACATTGTCTCGTTTATTCATTAAAATGTTTAGAGTCCCCTCCCCCAAATATCCAGAGTCCCTACTTACTTTGCTAGGCAAGGGGATATATGGGTGAATAAAAATAGACATGGTCTCTGCTCTCATCTAGCTTGTAGTCTCGCAGTAGAGACAATTAACAAGAAAAAATATATAGTTATCACTTTAAGTTATGATAAATATTATGAAGGAAACAAATGGGTACAGAATACCAGAGGAAAGAGAGGGGACCTCTCGAGAAGGCCTTTAAACCAACACTTGAAGGACATTCCTGGACAAGGTAATAGCACATGCCAAGACCTAGAAGCAGCAAGAATTTAGTCACAAAGCTAGGACACCCACCTAGCTTGGGTTCTGTGGTATGCCTGGAAAATTTGCTGCTGTTACTGATGTCTCAGTGATAGTAATAAAGTAGTACAAGAAGGCATGCTCATAAAATTATACCAAAGCCAAAGCACCTGATGCCCGTGACATGGTGGTTAACGATTTTATGTTGTCACTGATGGGACTGGCTGGATACAGATGGTTACATTAGTCAGATGTAATATTAACCTAAACAAAACTTTAAATAAAATTGCCACGGAACTCTGCATTCCATTACTAATAGCTCTGATTGCCTCAAATCATGCCAGAATGTGGAAGTCGCGCTCTGGGAAAAGTCACCATTCCGTACGATTTCAGTCAAACACTGTCATTGAGGAAGCAATACTTAAAATAACGTTCCTTTTAATGATTGAATAGAGGGTTGGCACAAACTACAGAACAGAAAAAAAAAAAAAAGATTCAATATAGCCACTGGGGAAGGGATAAGTAGGTTGTGTTTTGCAATTCCTTCCTGGTGGGTTTACAATTATTCCACAGCGTGACAGCTAAAATGCCTAAGAAATCGCTTACCTGAACCTCAGTAATAATTAGTTTTCTATCCTTTGTATGTTCACCATGAGTTCTATTGACCTCGCCATATGGAAAGTCTGAGTTTACCCATTTACAGTTCAAGTATTCATTCCTTGCAGGCAAGCAAAAGTGTGCTGGGGGGTGAACGGTGCCTGGCCAGCAGTGTGTGTTTTAACTAGGATGTTTAAGATGCATCAGTTGAATAATTAATGTATAAATCTTAGCTGGCTGGGTAAGAAAATGAAAACAAGCTTTATTGGGTATAGACATAGATTTAGCTCAAGTCTTTTTGCTTTTAAGATGAGACGTCAAAAAAGGCGAAATACAGACTCCTTTTTGTAGTGCAATTAAAAGGGAAACGAACTGTGTTAATGTGTTTTGTTTGTGATTTGGCTGAAAACTGCGGTGCTCCAGTATTACAATTTAGGTGCGGGCCAGCATGCCAGTGAAGAACTCACCGGTGCTCGTCAACTACTCACCATTCCCTCGTTTGTAAAACCATTCAGAAATGTGTGGTCTGCCTGCAGTAAGCTATAACTAAAGCTATTCTTTGTAATTAAGGGCTATTTTTTAATTTACATTTTAAAGTCCACTGGCAGCCCTTATGTCTTTTGTCTCACGAGGGTGGAACCGACAGGGTGGGCCTTTCAGAAAAGGCCCTCAATCTAACCCCAGCCCTCAGCAAAGGAGCCATGTGTGATTCTGGCAAAGGACTAAAGGGCTCCAGCTTGCTGGTGGTGTTTGCGTCACTAGGGGGCTATCAGCCCCATCGGAGTCCCTGGAACACAGCGGCCCTCTGCTGTAACACAGTACATAAGCTATTGCATCTGCAGAACTCTGTGCAGCTTGCTTTGTGCTATTTCCACAAATGCTAAATAGCCCAACAGAACACAGACTTTCTTCAACACTCCTGGCTCCGGCAAACAAGCTGGGGAAAGGATTTGACTATACAGAGTTCAGTTTTGACTCTTGGGGTTTCCAGAGGTTCAGCTCAAATGTAGTGCTGAGGGTGTGTTTCTTTCCCTCAAGTCAAACAAGCTGAATGCCAAAGGCCACAGAATTGTTTTCCGTGCTTTAGAACTCACAAGTGATGGATGAACTGTACGTCTCTACCTCCTCGAGACTCACTTTATATACAGGGAAACTGAGGCTCTGAAAGAGTAGATGACTCGCCTAAGGTTTCCTGGCCAATTAGTGGCAGAGGACTGGCTAAAACCTGAGTTTTGTCCTCTCCCGGCGGGCCTCTTTCCAACACACTTCATCACCCTCTAAAGCCAGCCTGCTAGAAAATGTCCAGGCAGTGTGTCATGTGAAGTAATTTACTGGTATGGAGGGCTATCTGTGAGGGGTAAGTGAATGTAAACTCTAAGGCTCTTACAGAACAGCCTGGTTATTGAGCTGCCCAGCTTCCATCTGTGGTCAGGCCAAAGCTTAACACCTTGCTGGGTCACCATGGCCCAAGCAGGGTTTGACTGGCTTAGACTTGAACTATGCTCCACTGTTCCTCGTATCTGTTACCCCTAACTCTGACCCATCTTCTTGTGGTTTGGCTTGTGACCTAATACTGCCTTCCCCCCAACTTCCATCCCACCATATTCCGTTCTTCAATCTTCCACCCCTACTGCTGCCCCACCTGGCCCTGTCATCTCAGGATTTGAAGTCCAGGCCATCGTAGACAGAGTCCTCCCTCCCTCTTGGCCCACCAGTCCCCATGGATGAGCAGTGGGGGCAGGGAGCGAGGTGGCAGAGGCAAGGGTTATTTGAACACTCGCTTTTTCAAAAGATCAACTAGAGGCTTCTCTCCACCACCCCTTGGCATAGCTACAGTGCAATGAAAAAGGATAATCGAAAGCTGACCCAGGGCCTTGCAAAGATCATGAAGGCCCTGCCGAATGAAAAGATGAAATTAGGATCCACCCACAATTAGGACTGAATGCATTTTCTTACATTCTTGGCTTTTTAAAATTGTTCACCTCTATATGGTTTATAGTAGCATTTTCCTAGCTAGAATATTTGCTAGGTATGAAATTACTATTATTTGGGACAATTGTTTTGGTGATGTTTTTAAAAGAGCCAGGAAGTCACCTAAACTATCAGAAAGATAACTCCTCATCAAACAGCCTGGGTGGAGACCTTTCATTTAGAGAAATAATCGCTGTGTAGAGAAAGTTAGCAAGAAAATTCGGCCTCATTAGCAAATGTGTGTTACACCAGTGACTGGCAATAAAATAAATACATAAAACTATAATTCAATTCAAACTACTACTAAATTTGTGATAATTTAATCATGGGTTGGCATATTTTACCTTTCCTCTATCTATTAAAAGAAACAGCAACAATGGGTTTCTGAGTAAATTAAGAGTATAAACATGAGCTCTTAGGGGACGTTTAACCCAGTTCAGAGAACAACTTGTTTCCAAGCTCTCTGACAACATTCATTTGCATATAAATAATTAGTGTGCTGATTTCAAATGATCTTTACCTATTCATTGGAACATACTCCATATCAAGACCTCTGCTTGGCAATATTTTGCTGGCTGCTTACAATATCATTTCTGCTTGCAAGTAATAAAGATCACTCATTTTAAAGGAACATATAAGTCGGAATTGTCTCGACATCAGAATGCCCACCCCTCCCCCCTCCTCCCTCCGCCCCTCGCCCGCCCTGCCTATGTCAGGGAGGCCCAACTACACTACACAGACACACTTCAGCGTCCACCAAACCCTCATTAAAGAACATTAGAATAAAAATGCCTATAAATGCCCCCATGCGATAAGACCTGAAGCAGTTTACCTGGTTATTAGGGGTATATAAACCAAGACTCCACTTAGGAGCCAAAACACCCAGGGCTTTAAGAGATTTCAAAGAAAAAGAAACAACCATGTACCCGTGTTACTCTTACAATTAGAAAACAATCTAGTCGTGTAAAAGTTTTCAGAGGAAGGGTAAAGAAGTATATTCGTAACTCAAACACTATCAGAGCAACAGCACCCCTGGCGACAAAACTCTCAAGGGAAGCCCTAGGAACCCAGCTTCTCTTTAAAGACCTCCAGAGCCTCAGAGCTTCCCACCTCCCAAAGCTCTTCCCATCGGCCAAAGGCTCAAGGCATTAGACCGCCTTTCTTTACACGGGGCCAAAATCTGCCTCCCTGTAATTCCTACACATTGGTCCAAATATCTTGGCG
>NW_006779039.1:21840-41546 GCF_000442215.2 Lipotes vexillifer | reverse complement strand
GGGGGGGGGGGGGGGGACAACTAATGTTTTCTATGGTTCTTTACATGGCATTTTTCACATACATGTTCTCAGTGGACCTTCTCAATAATCCTGTGAGGCAGACATTCCTACGACTTTTATCTTTTTTTTTTAAACTATGTGATGCATAGCAGTGTTTTGGGTTTTTTTGTTTGTTTTTTATGTTTTTTAAAAAAATATTTATTCATTTATTTTTTTGGCTGCGCTGGGTCTTCATTGTGGTGTGCAGGATCTTCGTTGTGGCATGCGGGATCTAGTTCCCCAACCAGGGATCGAACCTGGGCCCCCTGCGCTAGGAGCATGGAGTCTTAACCACTGGACCATCAGGGAAGTCCCTACGACTCTTGTCTTACAGGTGAAGACCTAGAGGCTAAGAGAGACTCAATTCTGCACAGAGTGGCGAAGTGGCAGGGGCAGGGCTTCAACTCAGCTTCCCTAAATCCACCTTTTATGCCACTTTCATTACTCTGCCTTGTCTTGCTGAAACAGTTAAGAAAAAAAAGACTTCTGCTTCCCCATGAGAACAACCCTTGAAGGCAGAAAGGGGTAGAATAATTGAAGGTGTACTCTCCATGCAGTCTCCCTGAGAGATCTCTGCTACTCATGTGGCTTTAAATCCCCCATAGAGGGGCCCGTATCTGTTTCTAGCCCTGAGTTCCAGGACACAGTAGCGGCCCTCCCATCTGGATGTCTCACAGTACCTCAAATTCATCAGGTTCCAGGCTGAACTGATCAATTGCTCCTCGTTGTCTCTCCACCCTCCACTCCTGATCTTGGTCAGAAATAGCACACTCTACCCAGGCAGCCATGCCAGAAACCTGGAGAATTATACTAGACACTTCTTTCTCCCTCGCCAGCACCCTTGCCCCAACATCATAAGGATTCCAAGACTTTGAAATCTCTTTTGATCTGCCTCTTCCTCTCTATCCCCACTGCTACTGCCCTATTCCATTCACCATGAAATTTCACTTTGACAAATTCAACAGACTCCTAATGGTCTCTGTGCTTCCAGTAGCAGCCCTCTCAAATCCGCCCGCCTCCAGGTAGATCACCACCAGGGGGATCCAATATGACCATCTACATCCCTCCCCTGCTACCAACCTGCCAATGGCTTCCTGTTGCTTCCAGAAGGGACTGTCAAACCCAGCTGATCAAGAAGATCACTGGGAATGTAGATGGAACATCTTTATATTTTTTAAGTTCCCCAGGTGATCTGAATGAGTCAGCAAATTGGGAAGTAATGGCGTGAGAGGCAAAGTTGACACCCTCAATGATCTGATTCCTGCCTACCCCTCTAGTCATCATTCCTGCCACTTTATCCTCAGCAATGAACATTCCAGTGATCTCAGAAACATACCATATGCTGGCTCACACCTCTGTCCCCCATTAAACTGATCTCTCAGCCTATAATGTTCTTTCTACCTTTGGCCAACCTCTACTGAACCTTCAAAACTGAACTGAGGTGTCAATTCTTCAAAAAGTCTTTCGTGACCTTATCAGGGTGGATTAGCTGTGCCTCCTCTGTAACCCCCATCACACTGCACAGAGTTCTCTATCGTAGCACTTAGCACATTGTGTTGAAATTATTTCCTAGGTGTCTGACTCCCTGGCAAGCCTAAAAGCTCCTCAAAACCAAGGACCACGTTTATCCATCACTGGCAAATGCCTGTAATGTGAGAGGTACTCAGTAAATGTCAACCTGAAATGAACTCGATTTCAAGCGAGGCTCTACATTGACTAACTGGAGATTTGGATTTAGGGAAACTCAGTTCACCTGCTTGGGCCTCAGTTCCCACATCCATAAAATAAGATAATAAATTCCCAGTTTCATTCATACGCCAAACATGTGAATGTCCACTAAGTGCCAGGTACTGGGTTATGTGAAGGTTGAACCAATCAGGTTTTTGTAAACTGTTACACAATATTGCAAATTTTTCTGCAATTTTAGCTTTTGCTTAGTCTCTCTGGACCAGAAATAACAATTTCATTCTATAAAACCAAAGTCTACTAAGCTGTAGTTTCCATTAGGCTCACCAAGGTGTCAGGGTAAAGTCACTCTGCCCAGAGGGAATGGTACTGGCCTAACTGGGATTGGAGGTGCAGCCCAGGAAAGGATAACATACAGAGAACCTGCTCTGGCAGGGGCAGCGCTAATCCTCCAGGGACACAGGAGTAAGAGCTGAGCACCACTGAAGAAAGGTCACTGAGCCCCAATCCTTCTCTCTACTGACCTCTGCCTGACCTGTGCTCAGGTTTCCATGGGAAAGGGTGTGGAGCCTGATGCAGCAGTTTACACTGGGCTCAACAACCTGACTTCCTGAGGCTTATCCAGGACTTCCTGAAGCTTGTCTACTCAGATGAGTACTGGGTCCCCTGAGATATTTTTGGCGATGTCACTGCCAGAGGCAACAGTCTAAAAGTTCAGTCCCACAAAGCCCAGGGAAACCAAATTGATTTGCTGGACCTGAAGAATTTGATCCTAGAGCAGCTCTGGGCTATTCTCTACCAAATTACACTGCTGTTCTTGAGGGCTTGTATCCTGCAGGCCCAGAGGAGATCACAAACGCACTAAAATCCTTGGACTAAAGATTCTTGGACCTGTTCTAATCTCCCACTCTCTCCCATATAGCTGTTCATTCTCTACGGGGAAATTCCAGTCAACAATTGCTTCTTAGAACCCAAAACTCTGCAGGCATCTAGCAATGACAGCATGTGATATAATACCCAATCCCTTAATGCAATCTGATGTCTCATTGGCTCAGAAGTAACTCCTAGCATGGGGGACCTATCAGAAGTTATGCCAAGAGCCAGGCAAAGTGGAGACAGAAGCATTTCCTTTATGTACAGACCCCCGGTAAGCATAAGTCCACTTTCACTGAAGCAGGTTCTTATCAAGCATTCCCTCTGGATACCAGCCAGGTGATCATGCCTACCTCCAAGAAATCGCAAGGTTTGAGCTCTTTGACTAAGAGAAAATAAAAGATGAGACCTGTGCTATCATGTTATTGCACACTAGACATACGGAGCTAGACTTCCAGGATAACATTCGGCCCATGGACCGTCTCAACCACTCATTCAATAAATATTTACTGAGCATCTACTCCATAGCTGGAAAATCAGCCAAAATCTGTCCCTGCAGAGCTCACAGCCTAGTACGGAAGACAGACATATAAACAAAAGAGTTGCAATATGACATTGTATGAAGTCCAGAAGAATCCCAGAGCTGGAAGCCTCAGAAAAGGCTCTCCAGAAGAGGGGACACCCAGACAGGGCTTTCGAAGGATGAAGAAGACAGACAAGGCAGGAGGAAGAGTCTGAGCAGAGGGAACTTGTTAAACATCCCAGAAGAATATTGCTGGAGCCTGAGATAAGATGGGGGTGGGGCATCACGAGAAACGAAGCTAAAGAAGTAGGCAGGAAGCACATCAATATGCCAGGCTGAGGAGCTTGAACTATCTGCTTTAGGAGAGTGAGGAGCCACCAAGGCGACTCTAAGTATTTTCATGTTTTTATTTTGTTGTTACTATTGGTGTTCTTGTTTCGGTTTGTTCTTTGCAGTGAAATGGCCATGACTAAATTTTCAGTTTGGAAAATAACTTCGCGTTGGTGGAAGGGGTTGTGGAGCGTGGTGAGAGACAAGATTACAGGTCACTGAAACCGTCTACATGAGAGCCGATAAAAGCTAGAACAAAGAAGCAGCATGGGGGTACAAACAGCGGATTCAGGGCAATTTCCCAATAGAATAGATTTGGTAAATGTGTGGCTTTTGGGGAGAGGGAGAGAAAAGGAATGATGGCCAGATTTCTATCCTAAGGACCCCAGATCAATGGCATTGCCATCGACTGAGAGGCAGAGCAAGTTTGGGGGCAGCTGGGATGGGACTAGTTCAGTTTAACCATACAGCTGGCAGAGCCACAGGTTCCACAGCCACGGATTCAACAAAGTACATGTCAACAATATTTGAAAAATAAATTTCAGAAAGTTCCCCAAAGCAAAACTTGAATTTTCCATGCTTCGGTAAACATTTACATAGCATTTACATGGTATTTACAAGTATTTACATAGCGTTTACAGTGTATTAGGTATTATAAGTAATCTACAGATTACTTAAAGTACACAGGAGGATGTGCGTAGGTTATACGCAAATACTGTGTCATTTTATATAAGGTACTTCAGCATCCTCAGATTTTGGTATCCACGGGAGTGCAGGAACCAATCCCCCATGGATACCAAAGGGTTACTGTTCTGAGTTTGAAAAGTCGGTGAAATAGAGATGTCCTGCAGATGGTTGGATACATGTGTCTGAAGTTCTCAAGATATTTCAGAGCTAGAAATATATATTTGGGAGTTATAAGTGTGTAAATGATAGTTCACATCTTGGGATTACATAAAAATAACCAAGGCAGAAGATTTATAATGATCACAGAAGATGGTCAAGAAACGGGCAGATCATTTAAGGTAAAAATTAAGGTTTTAAGGTAAAAATAACCTGAGATAAAATAATCAGACGTAAGAGAACCAGGAGAATAAGAGACTGAGAAAGTCAAAAGAGGTTAGAGATCAAGAAGGAGAGAATAAAGAGGAAACAGATGCAAAACACTATGAAAGTAACATAGAACTTGGTAATGAATCGACTCTTCCCTATCCCATTTCTCTTACATCCAGATATGATGACAAGTTGCAAGTTCGGGTGATTAGAAGAATAATGGTATAAATAACAGAATTAGAAACAGAAAGAATAAATAGCTTGGGAGGAAAGCTGATGAGCTTCAGTTAGGATATACTAATTCTGAGATGCAGTCGGGACATTAATCTCTAGTAAGCAGATGGGAATCCGAGACAATCTCAGGAGAAAGCTCAGATGTGGAAGTTACTATTTGAAAAACACCTGTATGAAGGTATCAGTGGAATCAGGGAAATTCTCATGGAAGAGAATATCAAAGTGAAGAGGAAAAGAAAGTATGCAAATGGCCAAGAAGCACATGAAAATATGCTCAGCATCGAGTCATTAGGGAAAAATGCAAATCAAAGCACAAAGAGATGCTACTTCATACCCACTACTACAGCTGTAACCAAGAAGACTGACAATAACAAGTGTTGGTGAGGATATGGAGAAAATGGAACCCCTCCTACATTGCTAGTGGGAATGTAAAGTGGTGCAGGTGCTTTGGAGAAATCAGGCAGTTTCTATGGGAAACAGTTTGGCAGTTCCTCAAAAAGCTAAACATAGAGTAGCCATATGACCCAGCAATTCCACTCCTAGATATCTATCCAAGAGAAATGAAAAATGTTATGTCCAAACAAAATTTTGTACACAAATATTCATAGTAGCACTATTTATAATAGCCAAAAGGGAACAACCCAAGTGTCCACCAACTAGTAAATGCATAAAGAAAATCTGGTATATCCATACAATGGAATATCATTTAGCTGTAAAAAAAGAATTATACTTTATTTTTAAAAATTATGCTTTGGGGGCTTCCCTGGTGGCGCAGTGGTGAGAGTCCGCCTGCCGATGCAGGGGACACGGGTTCGGGCCCCAGTCCGGGAAGATCCCATATGCCGCAGAGCAGCTGGGCCCGTGAGCCATGGCCGCTGAGCCTGCGTGTCCGGAGCCTGCGCTCCGAAGCGAGAGAGGACACAACAGTGAGAGGCCCATGCACCACACACACACACACACACACACACAAAATTATGCTTTGTGAAGGACATTGTTAAAAGAATGAAAAGAGAAATCACAGATTGGGAGAAATATTTGCAAAACATGTAGGATAAAGGACTTGTACCTAAAATATACAAAGAGTCCTTAAAACTCAACAGTAAGAAAACAAACAATCCAATTTAAAAATGGGCAAAGGATCTGGACACTTCACAAAAAAAGACATATGGATGGGAAATAAGCATATGAAAAGATGCTCCACATCAAATATAATTAAGGAATTACAAACTAAAACAATAATGAAATATTACCATGCACTACTAGGATGGCTAAAATCTAAACAACTGACAACACCAAATGTTAGGAAGGCTGGAGAGCAACTAGAGCTCTTGTTCATCACTGATGGGAATACAAAATGGTACAGCCAATTTGGAGGACAGTTTGGCACTTTTTTACAAAACCAAGCATACTCCTACTATATGATCCAGCAATCATGCTCCTTGGTATTTACCCAAACATGTTGAAAACTTATGTCCACACAAAAACCTCTATACAGACATGTATAGCAGCTTTATTCATAATTGCCAAGACTTAGAAGCAAGCAAAATGTCCTTTGGTTAGTGTATGGATAAATAAACTGTTGTCCATCCAGACAAAGGAATATTATTCAGTGCTAAAAAGAAATGAACTATCAAACCTTGAAAAGACATGGAGGAACCTCAAATGCATATTACTAAGAGAAGACAATCTGAAAAGGCTACATACGGTATGAGTCCAACTGCATGACATTCTGGAAAAGATAAAGCCATAGAAGCAGTGGTTTTCTAGAGGTTCTGGGGGAGGGAAGGACTGCACTGCACCAAAAATCCCCTGTGCTCCAACTATTCATCAAAACTATTCTATATGATACTGCAATGGCGGATACATGACATTACACATTTGTCAAAACCCACAGAACTGTACAACACAAAGAGCGAACCCTAATGTAAATTATGAACTTTAGTTAATAATGACGTTTCAATATTGGTTCATCACTTGTAACAAATGAACCACACCAATGCAAGATGTTGGTGGGAAAAGCTATGGTCAGAGGAGTGGGAAGAGGGGAGTATGTGGGAACTCTGTAATATCTGCTCACCGTCTGTTAAACTAACACTTCTAAAAATAAAAGTCTATTAATTTAAAAAACTTAAAGAAAGAACGAAGTACTAGTCCATGTTAATACATGGGTGAGCCTTGGAAACATTACCTTAAGTGAGAGAATCCAGTCACACAAAAGACTACATATTACAATATATGATTCCATTCATATGAAAGGTCTAGAGGAGGAAAATCTATGGAGACAGAAAGCAGATTAGTAGTTGCCTAGGGCTAGGGAGAATTAAGGGGGAAACAGAGAGTGATTGCTAATGGCTATAGGGTTTCTTTCGGGGGTTTTGAAACTATCATAAAATTTATTGTGATGGTTGTGGTGATGGTTGTGAATATACAGCTCTGTGAATATACTAAAAACCACTTTAAATGGATGAATTGTATGGTGTGTGTATTATATCTCAATAAATCTTGATATTGCTAATGAATTTGAAAATCTCAAAAATGGATGATTTTCTAGGAAACTCAGCCAATTAGAATCACAAAGATGTACAAAATATGGGGAAAAAAACCTGTGCTGTTTAAAAATATTTCCTCCAATGAATATAATAGTGTCCAGATAGTTTTATGAGTAAGTTCTTTATAATTTACAAGGAACAGATAATTTCCATCCTCTAAATATAGCTTCCAGTATAGAGGAAAAGAAGGAACTAAGCCCCATTATTTTATAAAACTAAAGTTATCCTACCCACAAAACCTCGTAAACACATGTGCAAAACACAGAGAGAGAGAAGACTGAAGATTAACATCACTTATGAACATAGATGCAAAAATCCTAAATAAAATACCAGCAAACCAAACTCAGCAAGACAAAAAGAATACTACACCAGGACTTCTCTGGTGGCACAGTGGTTAGGAGTCCACCTGCAAACGCAGGAGACACAGGTTCGAACCCTGGTCTGGGAAGATCCCACATGCCGTGGAGCAACAGAGCTCGTTCGCCACAACTACTGAGCCTGCACTCTAGAGCCCGCAAGCCACAACTACTGAGCCCCTGTTCCATAACTACTGAAGCCTGCGTGCCTAGAGCCCGTGCTCTGCAACAAGAGAAGCCAACACAATGAGAAACCTGCACACTGCAACGAAGAGTAGCCCCTGCTCGCCACAGCTAGAGAAAGCCCGCATGCAGCAATGAAGACCCAACGCAGCCAAAAATAAATAAATAAAATTAATTAATTAATTAATTTTTTAAAAAGAATACTACACCATAAGGAAAGAGGAATTATTTCAGGAGTACAATTTAATATTAGTAAATCTAGACACACAGTATATCACAATAACTAGCCAAAGGAGAAAACCTGCATGAATGACAAAGAAGTTCTTAAATTTCTTAAGAAAATAAGAAAAAATATCTACAGCAGAACAGAAAATTGGGCAAAAGAGTAAAGAATAGAAAAAGAAAAAGCAGCTTCACTGGTAACCAAATAAATGTAAATTTTAAAATAGGATATTAGGGGACCTTCAAGATGGCGGAGGAGTAAGACGTGGAGATCACCTTCCCCCCACAGATACATCAAAACTACATCTACATGTGGAACAACTCTTACAGAACACCTACTGAACGCTGGCAGAAGACCTCAGACTTCCCAAATGGCAAGAAACTCCCCATGTACCTGGGTAGGGCAAAACAAAAAAGAAAAAACAGAGACAAAGGAATAGAGACGGGACCTGCACCAGTGGGAGGGAGCTGTGAAGGAGGAAATGTTTCCACACACTAGGAGCCCCTTCACTGGCGGAGACGGGGGTGGCGGCGGGGAAGCTTCTGAGGCACAGAGGAGAACACAGCCACAGGGGTGAGGAGGGCAAAGCGGAGAGATTCCCACACAGAGGATCAGTGCCAACCAGCACTCACCAGCCCCAGAGGCTTGTCGTCTGCTCACCCGCCAGGGCTGAGGCTCGGGCTTTGGAGGTGAGATCCCAGGGAGAGGACTGGGGTTGGCTGCGTGAACACAGCCTGAAGGGGGCTAGTGTGCCACAGCTAGCTGGGAGGGAGTCCGGGAAAAAGTCTGGATCTGCCTAAGAGGCAAGAGACCATTGTTTCTGGGTGCACGAGGAGAGGGGATTAAGAGCGCCACCTAAACAAGCTCCAGAGATGAGCACGAGCCGCGGCTATCAGCACATACACCAGAGACGGGCATGAAATGCTTCTGTAGCCACCAAGAAGCCTGTGTGCGAGCACAGGTCACTATCCACACCTCCCCTCCAGGGAGCCTGTGCAGCCCGCCACTGCCAGGGTCCCGGGATCCAGGGACAACTTCCCCAGGAGAACACATGGCGCCCCTGAAGCTGGTGCAACGTCATGCCAGTGTCTGCCACTGCAGGCTCGCTCCACTTTCCACACCCCTCCCTCCCTCCCCACCGGCCTGAGCGAGCCAGAGCCCCCTAATCAGCCTGTCCATTAACCCCCTCCTGTCTGGGCGAAGAACAGACACCAGAGGGCGACCTACACGCAGAGGCGGGGCCACATCCAAAGCTGAACCCCAGCAGCTGTGCGAACAAAGAAGAGAAAGGGAAATTCCTCCATGTGGCCTCAGGAGCAGCAGATTAAATCTCCACAATCAACTTGATGTACCTGCACCTGTGGAATACATGAATAGACAACGAATCATCCCAAAATTGAGGTGGTGGACTTTGGGAGCAACTGTAGACTTGGGGTTTGCTTTCTGGATTGAATTTGTTTCCTGTTTTATGTTTAGCTTAGTTTAGTATTTAGAGCTTATTATCATTGGTAGGTTTGTTTATTGATTTGGTTGCTCTTCCTTTTTATATATTTTTTTTCCTTTTTCTCTTTTTGTGAGTGTGTATGTGTATGCTTCTTTGTGTGATTTTGTCTGTATAGGTTTGCTTTTACCATTTGTCCTAGGGTTCTGTCTGTCCGTTTTTTTGTTTTTTTTAGTATAATTTTTAGCGCATGTTATCACTGGTGGATTTGTGTATTGGTTTGGTTGCTCTCTTCTTTCTTATTTTTATCATTTTTTATTTTAATAATTATTTAAATTTTTTATTTTAATAACTTATTTTATTTTATTTCATTTCTTTTTTTTTCTCCCTTTTCTTCTGAGCCGTGTGGCTGACAGGGTCTTGGTGCTCCGGCCGGGTGTCAGGCCTGAACTTCTGAGGTGGGAGAGTCGAGTTCAGGACATTGGTCCACCAGAGACCTCCAGGCACCATGTAATATCAATCGGCAAAAGCTCTTCCAGAGATCTCCGTCTCAACGCTAAGACCCAGCTCCACACAATGACCAGCAAGCCACAGTGCTGGACACCCCATGCCAAACAACTATCAAGACAGGAACACAACCCCACCCATTAGCAGAGAGGCTGCCTACAATCCTAATAAGTTCACAGACACCCCAAAACACACCACCAGACATGGTCCTACTCACCAGAAAGACAAGATCCAGCCTCATCTACCAGAACACTGGCACCAGTCCCCTCCACCAGGAAGCCTACACAATGCACTGAACCAACCTTACCCATGGGGGGCAGACGTCAATAACAATAGGAACGACGAACCTGCAGTCTGTGAAAAGGAGACCCCAAACACAATAAGTTAAGCAAAATGAGAAGGCAGAGAAAGACACAGCAGATGAAGCAGCAAGGTAAAAACCCACCAGACCAAACAAATGAAGAGGAAATAGGCAGTCTACTTGAAAAAGAATTCAGAGTAATGATAGTAAAGATGATCCAAAATCTTAGAAACAGAATGAAGAAAACACAAGAAAGGTTTAACAAGAACCTAGAAGAACTAAAGAGCAAACAAACAATGATGAACAACACAATAAGTGAAATTAAAAATTCTCTAGAAGGAATCAATAGCAGAATAACTGAGGCAGAAGAACAGACAAAATCAACAGAATACACTTTCTTCTCAGGTGCTCATGAAACATTCTCCAGGATAGATCATATCTTGGGTCACAAATCAAGCCTCGGTAAATTGAAGAAAACTGAAACCATATCATGCATCTTTTCCAACCACAACCCTATGAGACTAGATATCAATTACAGGAAAAGATCTGTAAAAAATACAAACACATGCAGGCTAAACAATACACTAGTAAATAACAAAGAGATTACTGAAGAAATCAAAGAGGAAATCAAAAAATACCTAGAAACAAATGACAATGAAAACACAATGACCCAAAACCTATGGGATGCAGCAAAAGCAGTTCTAAGAGGAAAGGTTACAGCAATACAATCCTACCTCAAGAAACAAAAAACTCTCAAATAAACAACCTAACTTAACACCTAAAGCAATTAGACAAAGAAGAACAAAACAAAACAAAAAAACCCCAAAGTTAGCAGGAGAGAAATCATAAAGATCAGATCAGAAATAAATGAAAAAGTAATGAAGGAAACAACACCAAAGCTCAATAAAACTAAAAGCTGGTTCTTTGAGAAAATAAACAAAATAGATAAACCATTAGCCAGACTCATCAAGAAAAAAAGGGAGAAGACTCAGATCAATAGAATCAGAAATGAAAAAGGAGAAGTAACAGCTGACACTGCAGAAATACAAAGGATCATGGGAGATTACTACAAGCAACTCTATGCCAATAAAATGGACAACCAGGAAGAAGTGTACAAATTCTTAGAAAAGCACAACCTTCCGAGACTGAACCAGGAAGAAATAGAAAATATAAACAGACCAATCACAAGCACTGAAATTGAAACTGTGATTAACTCTTCCAACAAACAAAAGCCCAGGACCAGATGGCTTCACAGGTGAATTGTATCGAACATTTAGAGAAGAGCTAACACCTATCCTTCTCAAACTCTTCCAAAATGTAGCAGAAGGATGAACACCCCCAAACTCATTCTAGGAGGCCACCATCACCCTGATACCAAAACCAGACATCACAAAAAAAGAAAACTACAGGCCAATATCACTGATGAACACAGATGCAAAAATCCTCAACAAAAATACTAGCAAACAGAATCCAACAGCACATTAAAAGGATCATACACCATGATCAAGTGGGGTTCATCCCAGAAATGCAGGGATTCTTCAATATATGCAAATAAATCAATGTGATACACCACATTAACAAATTGAAGGATAAAAACCATATGATCATCATAATAGATGCAGAAAAAGCTTTTGACAAAAGTCAACACCCATTTATGATAAAAACCCTACAGAAAGTAGGCACAGAGGGAACTTACCTCAACATAATAAAGGCCATATATGACAAACCCACAGCCAACATCGTTCTCAATGGTGAAAAACTGAAAGCATTTCCACTAAGATCAGGAACAAGACAAGGTTGCCCACTCTCACCACTCTTTTTTTTTTTTTTTGCGGTACACGGGCCTCTCACTGTTGTGGCCTCTCCCATTGTGGAGCACAGGCTCCGACGTGCAGGCTCAGCGGCCATGGCTCACGGGCCTAGCCACTCTGTGGCATGTGGGATCTTCCCAGACCGGGGCACGAACCCGTGTCCCCTGCATCGGCAGGCAGACTCTCAACCACTGCGCCACCAGGGAAGCCCTCACCACTCTTATTCAACATAGTTTTGGAAGTTTTAGCCACAGCAATCAGAGAAGAAAAAAAAATGAAAGGAATCCAAATTGGAAAAGAAGTAAAACTGTCACTGTTTGCAGATGACATGATACTATACATAGAGAATCCTAAAGATGCCACCAGAAAACTACAAGAACTAATCAATAAATCTGGTAAAGTAGCAGGATACAAAATTAATGCACAGAAATCTCTCGCATTCCTATAAACTAATGATGAAAAATCTGAAAGAGAAATTAAGAAAACACTCCCATTAACCACTGCAACAAAAATAATAAAATACCTAGGAATAAACCTACCCAAGGAGACAAAAGATCTGTATGCAGAAAACTATAAGACACTGATGAAAGAAATTAAAGTTGATACAAACAGATGGAGAGATAGACCATGTTCTTGGATTGGAAGAATCAACATTGTGAAAATGACTATACTACCCAAAACAATCTATAGATTCAACACAATCCCTATCAGGCTACCAATGGAATTTTTCACAGAACTAGAACAGAAAATTTCACAATTCGTATGGAAACACAAAAGACCGTGAACAGCCAAAGCAGTCTTGAGAAAGAAAAACGGAGCTGGAGGAATCAGGCTCCCTGACTTCAGACTATACTATAAAGCTACAGTAATCAAGACAGTATGGTCCTGGCACAAAAACAGAAATATAGATCAATGGAACAGGATAGAAAGCCCAGAGATAAACCCACGCACATATCCTTGATAAAGGAGAAAAGAAGATACAACGGAGAAAATACAGCCTCTTCAATAAGTGTTGCTGGGAAAACTGGACAGCTACATGTAAAAGAATGAAACTAGAACACTCCCTAACATCATACACAAAAATAAACTCAAAATGGATTAAAGAACTATAAAACTCTCAGAGGAAAACCTAGCCAGAACACTCTATGATATAAACCACAGCAAGATCCTTTTTGACCCACCTCCTAGAGAGATAGAAATAAAAACAAAAATAAACAAATGGAACCTAATTAAACTTAAAAGCTTTTGCACAGCAAAGGAAACTATAAAGAAGACGAAAAGACAACCCTCAGAATGGGAGAAAATATTTCCAAATGAAACAACAGACAAAGGATTGATCTCCAAAATATACAAGCAGCTCATGCAGCTCAATATCAAAAAAACAAACAACCCAATCAAAAAATGGGCAGAAGCCCTAAACAGACATTTCTCTAATGAAATTATACAGATTTCCACAAACATATGAAAGGATGTTCAACATCGCTAATAATTAGAAAAATGCAAATCAAAACTACAGTGAGGTATCACCTCACACCGTCAGCATGGCCATCATCAATAAATCTACAAACAATAAATGCTGGAGAGGGTGTGGAGAAAATGGAAGCCTCTTGCACTGTTGGTGGGAATGTAAATTGATACAGCCACTATGGAGAACAGTATGGAGGTTCCTTAAAAAACTAAAAATAGAACTACCATATGTCCCAGCAATCCCACCACTGGGCATATACACTGAGAAAACCATAATTCGGAAACAGTCATGTACCACAATGTTCATTGCAGCTGTATTTACAAGAGCCAGGACATGGAAGCAACCTAAGTGTCCATCAACAGATGAATGGATAAAGAAGATGTGGCACATACATACATACTTTTTACTCAGCCTTAAAAAGAAACGAAATTGAGTTATTTGTAGTGAGGTGGATGGACATAGAGTCTGCCATACAGAGTGAAGTCAGTCAGAAAGAGAAAAACAAATACCATACACTAACACATATACATGGAATGTAAAAAAAAAAAAAAAAAAGGTTCTGACGAACCTAGGGGCTAGACAGGAATAAAGACGCAGACGTAGAGAATGGACTTGAGGACACAGGGAGGGGGAATGGTAAGCTGGGATGAAGTGAGAGAGTGGCATAGGCATATATACACTGTCAAATGTAAAACAGACAGCTAGTGGGAAGCAGCCACATAGCACAGGGAGATCAGCTCGGTAATTTGTGACCACTGAGAGGGGTGGGATAGGGAGGGTGGGAGGGAGACGCAAGAGGGAGGGGATATGGGGATATTTGTATATGTATAGCTTATTCACCTGGTTATACAGCAGCAACTAACACAACAATGTAAAGCAATTATACTCCAATAAAGCTGTTAAAAAAAACAAAAAGCCACTGATGGGCTGGAGAGTGGGCATCCTGGGAAGCAGTAATGGTGGAAATGAAGAAAGCTCTGAGGTTAGTTACGATGAGGCTGGCAACACAGGTCTGAAATACATACACTGCCTAAGGGGGTGTAACGGGGAATCTGAAACTCTCCTGGTGGAGCATCCTGGTCCTTCTGAATGTTTCTACAGGCACTTCCCCAGCTTACCTGTTGTGGGGCTGTGCTGTTGGAAAGGATGTCTAACAGGTCCGAAGAGGAGAGAAAGTAAAACCTAGGGAAGGCAAGCCTTTTGGTGTCCAGGTACTCCGCCAGGGCCTTCTCACACAGGTACAGTCTGTGGGCACAAAGAATTTCCTACTTAGGTTTGCCTAGATCCATAGGCAGAGGCAGACGTAGAGAATGGACTTGAGGATATGCGGAGGGGGAAGGGTAAGCTGGGACAAAGGGAGAGAGTGGCATGGACATATATACACTATCAAATATAAAACAGCTAGCTAGTAGGAAGCAGCCGCATAGCACAGGGAGGACAGCTCAGTGCTTTGTGACCACCTAGAGGGGTGGGATAGGGAGGGTGGGAGGGAGATGCAAGAGGGAGGGGATATGGGGATATATGTATACATATAGCTGATTCACTTTGTTATACAGCAGAAACTAACACACCATTGTAAAGCAATTATACTCCAATGAAGATGTTAAAAAAATAAAATAAAGTAAAAAATATATATATATATTAATTCTTTGCAGTCAAATCGGCAAAAAATTCAGTGATTTCAAGAATTCAGACAAAAGGGGCATGCCCGTACTCTACCTCTAACATGACAATTATTATAGGGTGGTTTAGCAATACTCATTTAAAGCCTGAAAAATGTGCCTACATGTGGAACCAATAATTGCACATCTAAGAATTTATTTAAAAGAAGCAATTGGGGTTTTTGCAAAGACTTAGCAACAGAATACTCATCTCTACGTTGTTTACAGTAGGGAAAAAAATAATCTAAATGTCTAACAGTAGCGAGTTGGTCAAATAAATTGTACTTTCATACAATGAAATGCTAGTTAACCACTGAAAGTGCAGAATAATGAACTTGAAAGAACGTTCAGAATATATTAAGTAAAAAGCTCATCAAAGAGGATGCAGAATATAGAGAAAAGAAGACTGAAGGATTATAATAAGATGTTAATAGTGATTACCTCTGAGTGGTAAAAATATGGGTGACGTTTACATCCTTTTTCATTCTCTTTTTTGTATATCTGTGATTTCTACATGGTCTATAATAAATATATATTACTTTGATAAAGAAAACTTCAATGAAAGAGTTCCTTTTAATGTTCATACTCTTTGAGAAGTTGTACTTCTAGAAATTTATTCTGATAGTCATACATTCACACAAGAACATACATTACTATAATAACCAAAAAGGGAGACCAATTTAATGTCCAGCAATAGTAATTATAAAGTATGACATAACTCTAGCTATAGCTATAGGATGGAATACTGGGCAACTATTAAAAATCATGAGGTAGAAGAACATTTAAATCATAAAACATTCAGTGAAAAGGCAGATTATAAAATATTAAATACAATGCAAAGCTAATTTTTTTAGAACTATGTAAAAATAGAAAAAAGAATGGAAGGAAATATACCAAAATGAACATCAATTCTGGTTCTCTCCAAGTGGTAGGGCTACAGGTAATTTATTTTCATCTTTCTGCATTTCGTACTTTTTCTACAATGTAATTTTAAACTCCTGAAAAATTTAAGTTTGCATTTGAGGAGCAACTCTCTGCTGCCATCATGCTGTGAGGCATTTATATCTAAGCATGTTGGCATTCCATAACTGAATCCAAGAACTGGTCCTGTTATGAATGGGAAGAATATAGATTAAAATAAGTGAGAATAGGGGCAATATATTAATATCACGGATAAACACAGAAAACTTCAGAAACCAATATATCAAGATGATAAGAATGATTAATTCTTGTTGGTAGGAACATAGGTGGTGGTTACTTTCGTGGGTGTGATTTTCTATATTTTTTAAAAATTTTCCAAAAATAAAAAATAAGGTAAATAAAACCAAATGAGAGAGCTATAGGTATTTCCAGTCATTGGTTCAGGAACAGTGGGGAAACCTCTGATCTTCTGTCTCTGAGACTGTGGGAGAGCCTAGTTAGTTCTGGGATGGGAGGAAGCATCCACAGCCATTGCTTTCCTCTATGGCCTCCAGGATTGAACCCAGAGGCACTACCAGTGAAATAATGCAATGATGCTAGTCTCTCCATTCCATTGCATGCCAGGGAGCCCCTCACCCTATGCCAACAGCCGCCCAATTCAGAGTCTCGGACCTCCAGGCCTTCATAACCTCTAGTCATGCAGAGCTTCCAGTCAAAAGCATTTCCTTCCCTGCCATGGCCCCCTTCTCTAGCTACTCTGCAATCTGCCCCCTGCCACTACACTGCGAGCTTCTGGAGGGCTGGGACCGTGGTTTAGCTCAAATCTTGCCCCTGTGCCTACCATAGCACCAATTAACATTTACGAGACTTTGCAGGCAGGTATGAAACAGAATCTTGATGCCTAGTTTGGGAGTAGAGAGCAAGGATACCAGCAACCCAGAAGTGTTTCATCCTCACAGAAAAGCACAACCCAGCCCACTACTGGTGATGATATGACTAAAGTAGTTTCATGGGTAAGAGTGTCACCTAGTGGAATGGGGCAGACCTGGGCAGTGATTAAAGTAGGTCAAAATAGAAATAAAATAATTCAAACAGATCTTCTTTGAAATAAAAATACACAACTCATCACAATAACTGGAGCAGTGGGGACCAGATGAACTGTCTGTGTAAGGACATGGTAGCAACAAAGTCAATATAGCATCAATATACAAACTTACTTGTTACACGATAGGTTTCCTTTGCTTCACGGTGAAAAAACACATCTCATCTCACTGCCAAGGGCTTACAAATTAATCATAAGGGTCAAGGTTCATGGTACTTACTCAAGGTTTCTGTGGATACTATGTTACTCCCATAACTTTAGAATTATTCTACTATTTTCAGCATTGTTTCTCTTAGTGGAGAGATGATGGAATTTGTCTATTATAAGAAGTATGTAAAGTGAGAAATTTCCTTTGCCAAAAGTTCCTATAATGAAAGGTATGGAAAAATAACTTTTTTTCATTGAAACAAATTAATCCTGTAAATATTTGCTGGGTATCCCAAGCCACTGACTAGTGTTCTTAGAAAAAAGCTTTCAGGGGTAGAAAAACTGAGGTCAAAATTATTATATTTTCCAAAAAAATTATATTTTCCTCTTCAAATATAAGCCAAATAGTGGCTGTCAAACATCACAGGGAAATGCTCCATTTCCCCTAGCATCAGAATGGACTGAGGCCCCGCTGTTCAAGCTCACACACAGCACACCTGAGAGCATGAAAGTGATCAGAGTTGATCTGTGTGAAGTGATGCCCTCTCTTCCAATGTAGTAAACTGGAGATGGTCAAACTGGACGCGGAGCTCCACGGAACTACATACACTTCATGATGCCAAGAGTACTATACACAGCTTGAGAAGCACATTCTGAACAAGTAAGTGCCTTTGAACCTCTGAAAGGCAAGGCAAAGCTTTTTTTTTTTTTTTAGTTTTTTTTTTTAAGATTTTAGGCAAAATCTTAGCCAGCATAACAAGAAAGTCTGTGGAATTCAAGAGGTGACACCTCACCTGTTTTTATTTATTTATTTATTTATTTATTTATTTATTTATTTAGGCCGTGCCACAGGGCTTACAGGATCTTAGTTCCCTGACCAGGGATTGAACCTGGGCCCGGCAGTGAAAGTGCAGAGTCCTAACTGCTGGACCACCATGGAATTCCCACCACCTGCTTTTAAACACCAGCACAGTGACAAAGCTCATAATAAAAGTGGACAACCTCCATAACACCTTCCATCCAGATCACTGCAAGTTTCTGAGGGATCTCTCCATCTTCACTGTCTCAATTTGGCCAAACCTACACATTCTAGCCATGTTAATAGCCTTGGAGTCTAACTCTGGCCATTTCATACGGCCTTTTCTCCTCCAACCCGTGCTTAAAAATCTTCACTGCTTCCAAAGTGCCTATCAAAAATGTTGAAACACCTCAGTTTAGTATTCAAGGTCCCTCAAAATGTGGCCCCAACCTACCTTTCCAAGCATATTTGACATAATTCCCCCATAATGAGCCTGTGGTCCAGCCAAATTAAAATTCTCACTGTTCAAGTGTACATATATTTTCTCACCTCTCTAGCAGTGAAAAAAATCAGGTCATCACAAAAGGCCATTAGGATCCTTCCCAAGTGCTGTGCAAAGCTTGCCCAGAAGAGAAGCATCTTTAGATGTGCCATCACATAACGCATTGCCTTTGGAAATACAGATCCATGGAGGATGAGTCAAGAGTTTATACATCTCAGTACCTGACCCGGATTATTTTAATGCTTGTTCTGGTACTGACTAGTCCACTGCTTCCCAAACGTTTTTGTAATTTTGACGTTTCATTGGTCCTACTTAAAAACATTTTTTTTGTAAAACTCACTGACCCTACCCTAAAATGCTGGAAATTTTTTCTAAAAAATTAAAGCCAATTAAGATGAATTTGGTTTTGAGAATTTTAGAGCAATTTTGTGAGATCCTATGAGACACCCTGGAATGCCCCCAAAATGGAGTTGAGAATCACTGTCTCGGCAAATATGTTTGCCTCTCCATGCTTTATTATTTCCACCTACAGAATGAGAAGTAATGATGCTGGGAGGGTGGGAGGGAGGGAGATGCAACAGGGAAGAGATATGGGAACATATGTATATGTAGAACTGATTAACTTTGCTATAAAGTAGAAACTAACACACCATTGTAAAGCAATTATACTCCAAGAAAGATGTTAAAAAAAAAAAAAGATTAACTGAAGGCATTCTCAGGAAAATGCAAATGGGATGAGAGAAGGTTAGAAATGATAGTTTAGGAACACAGATATATCCAAGTAATGAATAAACTTGTAAATAACATTTTTTGCAGGTAATAATGATGAGCCACCAAACAAACAAACTAATCAAAATCTCAACATGGGGTTTTCCTGGTGGCACAGTGGTTGAGAGTCCGCCTGCCGGTGCAGGGGACGCGGGTTCGTGCCCCGGTCCGGGAGGATCCCACGTGCCGCAGAGCGGCTGGGCCCGTGAGCCGTGGCCGCTGAGCCTGC
>NW_006779039.1:11614-21830 GCF_000442215.2 Lipotes vexillifer | reverse complement strand
GGAGGGCCCGGTGAAGAAAAAAAAAAAAAAAAAAAAAAAAAAGGCCGGTATAAATTAGTCGGTTAGCTCATCTGATAGGTGCTAAACAGTTCCTCCTGCTTCTTAAGTAGTTCTTCTTCCCCATCCTGTAGAGTGACTACTTAGGTTCACTAGATACTTCCAGTTCTTACCAGGAACACAAGTGATTTTGACCTTTCAGGGGAAGAACCATCCCAAAGACCCACAGAAGCCGTGGAGGGGTGGACGAGCCCTTGCCTTCCCTTAGGAATTGCCATGTGTTTAGAGAAGGGGGTCTAGATTAAACCAAACCCATTTTCAGAGCTGACTAGCCATCCCAACAGGAAGCTGCAAGTGCCCCAGATGAGAAGCAGAGCAAAACTAAACACACAGCATAGCTCTGGGCTTCTGAAGTCTTCATTGCTCTTCCCTCCTCAGTCACAGGAGATCAGAAGTTCCAGGTATCCCGGGACTCAGCGTATGGGCTAGCAGACAAGCATAAGGGAAAGCTATCCCATCTCTGAAAGAGCTCTGAATGCAGAAGCTAAAAGGCTATCTGTCTGGGACACTGCAAAGAAGATTACTGTATTAGATGAAATGTGGGATTGATCTCTTCCAGCCCCAGGACTCGAGGAATACTAAAGAGGGGGTGAAACAATAGGGCTCACCCCAATCTCTGGTATGCTGCACTTTGAAATCTACAGATGACTTCCCCTCCCACTATTACAGTTGATCTTCACAACAGCTTTATGAAGCCAATGTAGTTAGAATGACTTCAGAGATGAGGAAATTTATGCAGAGGTGAGTCAGTGGCCCAAGGTCATGCAGCTGGTGAATAGTAGAGCTAAGATCCAAACACTCCTTTTATGGAAACACAACACCTGTGAACAGAAGATATTTTTCTGTTCTTCTGAAGCCCTATCACCCTTTCTGGAGAGCCTCCAGGATGAAGACCTTGCACAAGACACAATCTAATTTTCTCTTGAAACATACTTCACAGCTGTGGAACATGCGGTCAAGGGTGTCTGTGGCACTGTGGCAGAAAGCATAATAATTAGCAGAGTAAATTCTATTCCTGAGGGAGTTCCTCTTCCCTGGTACATTCCTCAGCATGGAGCTCTCTATCTCCAAAGCAGGACATGGCCCCTGTGATTTACTGCGAGTGCCTATGTCTGAGTCCTTGAGAAGAAACCCAAGTATTATTTGTGTTTTACTAGAAGAATTAATACACCAAAGGGGAAAGAATTTTGAGTAGAAGCACTATTGTGGGCTTCTAACGACCGGACAGTAGCACAGCCTCGTGCATTCAGACCCCAAAGGTACGGAAGTTAGGATTGATATCTGCCTCTGCAGTATCTATGAGAAACTAGTTTCTAACCTAATTGATCTGGTACTAACTTAAATAACTCCTGACCTTTTTCATGCTAAAACAGAGGTCAGGGAAATGATGTACTAATGTAACAGTCTCCCTCAGCCTCAGTCATATTTGTTCATCTTTAAGAGTCTTTCTTCTTGAAAAGCAGTGACGAATCTATATGAAAAGGAATCTCCTAAAATGTCTCCCTTCAGCAATTATTGCAGTTCATGAAGAAATTTAGTTTGCATATACTTAGAAAACAGGTGGACTTCTGATAATGAATGTGATGGAGTAACTTGTAGTAGACTAATACTTTCACCGAGAATAACTAAGAAATCCAGATAAAATTTTAAAATGTCTGTTTGAAGGCACTAGAGCATGACGAGGCAGCCAGGACTTTGGAAAAGAGAGGCAATGACACTCTGCAGCCATTTTTTCCCTCAGAATGTTTGCTGAGTCTGGGCATGAGGTAAACGGGTGGGGATATGAGTGAGAACATGAACTGAGGACCTCTACTAAGAGGAGAGAAACCAGCAGAGCACTGGGTAGAAAGAAAGAGGGGAAACTGAGCCCAATATTCTGCCAGTTTTCCCCTCAAGATATTTACCAAACTCTGAAACTGCATTAACTGAAAAACTAAAGAAAAAAAAAGACACTGTCAAACTAGAATTTTAAACCCAGGAAAAGTGTCTTTCCAAAAAGGAAGGCAAGATTTTAAGCAGTGTGGCATCATAGGTCTGAATCTCCCTAAATTTGAATCTCTCACATAAAACAGATAAAGTGCTAGAATAATAGAACAAAAACCCATAAACAACATCTACAACAAAACTAGGTAAAACATACCCCAATGAAACCCAAAATATGACCAGGTAGAGATAATCCACTAATAGCCATGAAACAGAAAAGTATCAGCATCTGCTGAGAGGAGGAAGGGATAAAAATGGCATCTGAGGGCTTCCCTGGTGGCACAGTGGTTGAGAGTCCGCCTGCCGACGCAGGGGACACGGGTTCGTGCCACAGTCCGGGAAGATCCCACGTGCCGCGGAGCGGCTGGGCCCGTGAGCCGTGGCCGCTGAGCCTGCGCGTCCGGAGCCTGTGCTCCGCAACAGGAGAGGCCACAGCAGTGAGAGGCCCGCGTACCGCAAAAAAAATAAAAATAAAAAAAAAATAAAAATAAATGGCATCTGAAATACCTGAAAATAGGAATACCCCAAAAATAGTCAACATGTATTTACTGCAAAGCACAGCAGAACATTTTAGGAACAAAAGTCACAGGAAAGAAGGGTTCTGTACATGCCAGTGGATGAGTAACTACAAGGCGTTTGAGAGGATGAGCAATGTGGGCTTGAGAAAATCTAAAACTTCACCTTCTACTCTGGGATGAAGTAAGGTAGAAGAAACATCACTCCCATAGTTAAGACAAAAAATAAGCCAGATTAACTTCAAATTCATGAATTTTTCTACTGCACTGGAGAGCTGAGTTTGCAGAGCAGCACACTTGCCCAAAATCTGAGGAGATACAGTCCCTACCAGAGGAGAGGAGACGTGAGCACTCACTGATCTGGGGTAAGCTTACCAGAAACCAGTAAGAAGAGTTCCGCTAGAAACAAACACTAATGAACTGGTGAAGGCAGGTTATGGACTGGCAGGATAGTAGGAAGGCTCTGAGGGCCTCAGAGACTGGGGGGTCTGCACTCTGTTGCAAGCGCTTTCTCCATGAATCCTGCTGGGGGCTTTCAGAAAAGCTCAGAAAGAGCCCTAAGAACGGACCACTGCGATGCAGTCCTTGAAGAGAGGAGTGTTAGCCATGCAGGAGGAATACGAATCTCAACCCCATGCATTTCCTCTATCTCCCCCAGGGAAAACAATGCCTTTCTCTGTGGGGAAAGGACAACACACTCTAGGGCAATGGTGGAAATTCATTGCAGCTGGGAGAAGGAAATGGGGGAAAAAAAACTACTCCTGGGGGAAGGGCAGAAATATACACTGGGCACAGAACCACATACTCCTGAGGCCGTACCGTGGACTTAGCACCTAAGACTGAGATTTGGGCAGAACAACAGAAAATGCCCACCTCCCAGTTCCCCACATCACTAACTAAATAAATTCAAGTAACTAGTAACAGCATAATAGTACTGGGAAAGGGACAGAAGAGGAAACAGAGTATGCAAAGATACCATCTGAGGCACAGTGTAAAGGGAAGTCCTAAAGTTTATTGTCGAAAAGACATTGCTCTGGAAAACCAACTCTCATGTTAAGCACAAGGAATCACTATAGGAATTTGAAGTCTGTCATACACTGAGGGTGGACATAGCAACAACAACCTCAAACCCAATCCAACTCCTAGTAACCAGGCTAACTCAAAACTCTGTTCTAAAGACCCAGCAGAAGGAAACGTGTGCCCATTTCCAGGCATAAAATCTTCATACCTCATTCTCTACTGGCCTACACGATATGTTTGGCTTCAAACAAACAAATAAAAGCACACAAAAAGGTAAGAAAAATCACATTCCCAAGAAACAAAGTGATCATCGGAACCAGAATCTAATACGACACAGACACTGGAGTTATCAGACAAGGAATTTTAAATAATTATGGTTAACATGTTAAAGGCTCAAATGGAAATGGTGGACATTATGCAAGATAAGCAGGTAACTGCAGTAGAAAAACACACACTAAGAAAGAACAAAATAGAAATGCTAGAAATGAAAAGCACAGTAGCAGAGATAAAGAATACCTTCAGTGGGCTCACCAGTAATCTCAACACAGCCAAAGAAAGAATCAGTGAACTTGAAGATCAGTCAACAAAAATTACCCAAATTGAAACACAAAGAAAATTTAGAAGAATATCCAAGATAATATAAAACAGTCTAGTATGAGTCTAATTGGAGTCCCAGAAGACAGAGGGATGAGAGATTATTTTATTTTTATTTTCTATTTTATGACAACATAACGGATGAGAATTTCCCAAAATTAAATGACACACACCAAACCACAAATGCAAGAGGTTCAGAGCCCCCAGTAAACCACCTCTTGGCATATATTCAAACTACTGAAAACAAAAGAGAAAATCTTGAAAGCAGCCAGAGAAAAAAGAAACTTTACATAGAGAGAAAAAAGTAAGAATTACATCAAATTTCTCATCAGAAACCATGCAACTCAGAAGTCTATACCCAGAAAATACCTTCTTTAAAAAAATGCAAGGTGCCATTGCTGGTGCCCATGTAAACTGGTACAGCCACTTTGGAAAACAGCTTGGCAGTTAGTTCCTTAAAAGGTAAAACATAGTGCACTCTACTTCTGCTGTAAAAGGTATAACAGTCTGATGACACAGGAGTAGTTTCACATTTTAAAAAATCATCACCTTGAACAAAATAGAGAATGAATAGTATTATACAAATATTGTATCTTAAATAGTTGATTCAATCTCTTCAAAAAATAGTTTAATTTACTGAAAGAAACATTTTTTAAAATGTTACCTATAAGTTTACCATGCAAACCAGAAATTTTACTCCTAGGTATGAAGTAAAAAGAAAACATATGTCCACACAAAGACTTGTAAGCAAATGTTCATAAAAGAATTACTTATAAAAGCCAAAAAGTGAAAACAATTCAAGTGTTCATCAACTAGTAAACAGATAAATAAAATATGCTATATCCATGCAGTGGAATACTGGAACAAAATACTGATACATGCTACAAAATGGATGAACCTCAAAAACATTATTCTAAGTGAAAGAAGCCAGATGCAAAACACTCAATATTGTATAATTCAATTTATATGAAATTCCAAAGAGGGCAAATCTATTGGCATAGAAAGAATATTACTGGTTGCCTGGGGTTGGGGGTGGAAAGGTGACTGACTTATGATATGGGGATCTTTGGGGGTGATGACAGAATTCTAAAAGTGGATTTGGGTGATGGTTGTATGATTCTGTAAATTCACTAAAAATCACTGAAGTGTACACTTAAGAAAGGTTAATTTTACAGTATGTAAATTTTATCTCCATAAGGCTAATTTTAAAATGAAAAAGAAATAAAGACTTTCTCAGAAAAACAAAAATAATGATGGAAATCATAGCCAGAAGTCTTACTCTACAAGAAATCTTAAAGAAGTTCCTCAGGCTGAAGAAATATATTAGGGTGAAACATGGATCTCCACAAATAAATCAAGAACGCTAAAAAGAAATAAATGAAGGTAAAATACATTGATTTTTCCTATATTTAATTGACCTAAAAGATAACTGGGGGGCTTCCCTGGCAGCACAGTGGTTAAGAATCTGCCTGCCAATGCAGGGGACATGGGTTCGAGCCCTGGTCCGGGAAGATCCCACATGCCACGGAGCAACTGAGCCCGTGCGCCACAACTACTGAGCCTGCGCTCTAGAGCCTGTGTGCCACAACCACTGAAGCCTGCACGCCTAGAGTCCGTGCTCCACAACAAAAGAAGCCACCACAATGAGAAGCCCATGCACCGCAACAAAGAGTAGCCCCCGCTCACCGCAAATGGAGAAAGCCAACACGCAGCAATGAAGACCAAATGCAGTGAAAAATAAATAAATTAAAGAAAGAAAGAAAGATAACTGGGTGTTTAAAGAAAAAATAGTAGTAAAATATTGTGCCAGAGTAGCTATAATAACACCAGCAAAAACTTCAGGACAAAGAACACTATTAGAAATAAAGAGGATCATTACATAATAAAAAGGTCAATTCTCAAATAAGATATATAACAGAGCTTAAAAATACATTGGACAGGGACTTCCCTGGTGGCGCACCTGCCAATGCAGGGGACATGGATTCGATCCCTGGTCCAGGAAGATCCCACATACTGTGGAACAACTAAGCCCATGCACCACAACTACTGAGCCTGCACACCACAACTACTGAAGCCCATGCGCCTAGAGTCTGCGCTCTGCAACAAGAGAACCCACCAAAATGAGAAGCCCGCACACCTCAACAAAGAGCAGCCCCCTCTCGCTGCAACTACAGAAAGCCTGTGTACAGCAATGGAGACCCAACGCAGCCAAAAAAAAAAAATTGGACAAAAACTGACACTACTGAAAGGAGAAAAGGACAAATACACAGTTACAATCAGAGACTTCAACACTCCTCTCTCAGCAACTGACAGAACATGCAGGCAGAAGATTAGTAAAGCTATAGGTTACCTGAACAGCACTATCAACCAATCTGACTTAATTGATATGTGTGTGTGTGTGTGTGTGTGTGTGTGTGTATAAACGCCACTCAACACATTATTCTCAATTGCACATGGAACATTCATAAAGATCAATCATATTATGGGCCACTAAAAGAAAAAAACCTCAATGAATTTTAAAGAATAGTGATCATTAAAAGTATGTTTTCAGAACATACTGGAAATCAATAAAAGATATCTATAAAGGATACTGCTAAAAATAGAACTACCATATGACCCAGCAATCCCACTACCGGGCATATACCCTGAGAAAACCATAATTCGAAAGGATACACGTGGGCTTCCCTGGTGGCGCAGTGGTTAAGCATCCGCTTGCCAATGCAGGGGACACAAATTTGAGCCCTGGTCTGGGAAGATCCCACATGCCATGGAGCAACTAAGCCCATGTGCCATAACTACTGGGCCTGCACCCTAGAGCCCGTGAGCCACAACTACTGAGCCTGTGTGCCACAACTACTGAAACCCACATGCCTAGAGCTTGTGCTCCACAACAAGAGAAGCCACCGCAATGAGAAGCCCATGCATGGCAACGAAGAGTAGCCCCCGCTCGCCGCAACTAGAGAAAGCCCAGGCACAGCAACGAAGACCCAACGCAGCCAAAAAGAAAGAAATAAATTTATTTAAAAAAAAAAAAGATACATGCACCACAGTGTTCACTGCAGCACTACTTACAATAGCCAGGACATGAAAGCAACCTAAATGTCCATCAACAGATGAATGGATAAAGAAGATGTGGCATATATATACAATGGAATATTACTCAGCCATAGAAAGGAACGAAATTGGGTCATCTGTAGAGACGTGGGTGGATCTAGAGACTGTCATACAGAGTGAAGTAAGTCAGAAAGAGAGAAACAAATATCATATATTAATGCACATATGTGGAACCTAGAAAAATGGTACAGATGAACAGGTTTGCAAGGCAGAAATCGAGACACAGATGTAGAGAACAAATGTATGGACACCAAGCGGGGGGAAAGCAGGGGTGTGGGTGGTGGTGGTGGGATGAATTGGGAGATTGGGATTGACATATATACACTAACATGTATAAAGTAGATAACTAATAAGAACCTGCTGTATAAAAAGTAAATAAAATTCAAAAAATATATATACATGGACCACAATGTTCATTGCAGCACTATTTACAATGGCCAGGGCATGGAAGCAACCTAAGTGTCCATCGACAGATGAATGGATAAAGAAGATGTGGCATATATATACAATGGAATATTACTCAGCCATTAAAAAGGAATGAAATTGAGTTGTTTGTAATGAGGTGGATGGACCTAGAGTCTGTCATACAGAGTGAAGTAAGTCAGAAAGAGAAAAACAAATACCGTATGCTAACGCATATATATGGAATCTAAAAAAACGGTACTGATGAACCTAGTGGCAGGGCAGGAATAAAGACACAGATGTAGAGAACAAACTTGAGGACACAGCGGGGTAAGGGGAAGCTGGGACGAAGTGAGAGAGTAGCACTGACATATGTACACTACCAAATGTAAAATGGATGGCTAGTGGGAAGCTGCTGCGTAGCACAGGGAGATCAGCTCAGTGCTCTGTGACCACCTAGAGTGGTGGGATAGGGAGGGTGGGAGGGAGGCTCAAGAGAGAGGGGATATGAGGTATATGTATGCATATAGCTGATTCACTTTGTTGTACAGCAGAAACTAACACAGCGTTGTGAAGCAATTATACTCCAATAAAGATATTAAACAAAATAAAGGTCACTGTTAAGAGAATGAAAAGACACAGACTGGGGGGGTGGGGTAAAAATCTCTGCAAATCACATACCTGAAGAAGGACTTGTATCCAAAATAGATAAAGAACTCTCAAAAATCAACAATACAATAATCAAGACAGTGTGGCAGTAGAGGAGGTGCAGACACACAGATCAGTAGAACAGAATAGAGAACATAGAAATAGATCCACACAAAGATGCTCAATTGACTTTTTACCCAAAAAAAAGTAAAAGTTGATAAATTATACCTCATCAAATCTAGAAAATTTTGCTCTGTAGACCCTGTAGAGGAGATGTAAGGACAAATTATAGACTGGGAGAAAATTCTGCATATTATATATCCCACAAAAGAGCTGTATCCAGATTATATAAAGAACTCTCAAAACTCAGCATCGAAAAAACAATCCCATTAGAACATGGGCAAAAGACATGAAGAGACATTTAACCAAAGACGATATACAAAGGACAAATAAGCACATGAAAAGATATTCAACATTGTTAGCCATCCAGGAAATGCAAATGAAAACCACAATGAGATATTACTACAAGTCTCAAAGTGGCCAAAATAAAGAATTGTGGCAACACCAAATGCCAGTGAGGATGCCGGGAAAATGGGTCACTTACATACACTGATGGGTGAAATACAAAATGGTTGCGGCCACTCTGGAAAACAGTTTGGCAGTTTCTTTAAAAACTAAAAATGAACTTATCAGATGTCCCAGCAATTGCACTTCGGGGCATTTATCACAGGGAAATCAAAAGTTACGTTAGTGCAGAAACCTGTACATGAATGTTCATAGCCACTTTATTTGTAATAGCCAAAAACTAGAAACTATTAAAATGTGTGAATGGTTAAATTGTGGTACATCCATACTATGAAATAGTATCTAGCAATAAAAAGGAATGAACTATTGATACAGGCAACAACTTGAATGAACTTCCAGGGAATTATGCTGAGTAAAAAAAAAATCCAGTATCAAAAAGTTGCACACTATAGTATGATTCCATGTATACAACATGCTTGGAAAAATAGAATTACACAGATAGAGAACAAAACAGTGGATTCCAAAGGTAAGGGATGTGAGGTAGGAAGTGCTGGAGGCTATAAAGGGGTGCGTATGAGGTGTGATGATCACATAGTGGTGGTAATGATGTCTCAGTTTTGTACCTTGATTGTGGTGGAAGTTACACAAAGTCACATGTGTGATACAATTGTATAGAAACACACACTTGCATGCCTAACTCATAAAATCTGAATAAGCTCTGTGAACTACAACAATGTCAATTTCCTGGTCTAACATTATATTCTAGTTATGCAAGATGTTCACACTGGGGGAGGCTGAGTGAAGGAACGTCCCTGTAGATTTCTTTGCAACTTCCACTAAATCTATAATTATTTCACAATAAAGTTTATAAATTTAACAATAAGAAAATAAGCACCTTTAGACTCAAGTTTGAGAAGTACTGGGTCCAGAGCGGGGAACAGGAAACTATGTTCTTCTGCAGACCAAATATGACCCACTGCTTGCTTTTGTAAGCGAAGTATTATTGGAACACAGCCATGCCCATTCATAGCTGCTAAAAAGAAAAAAGGAAAGGAAAGGACCACTATTTTGTAAATGGGCAAAAGATCTGAACAGAAAATTCACCAAAGAAGTTATATGGATGGCAAAGAAGCACATGGAAAGATGTGCAACATAAGTAATCATCAGAGAAATGCAAATTAAAAACCACAATGAGGGCTTCCCTGGTGGTGCAGTGGTTGCGAGTCCGCCTGCCGATGCAGGGGACGCGGGTTCACGCCCCGGTCCAGGAAGATCCCACGCGCCGCGGAGCGGCTGGGCCCGTGAGCCATGGCCGCTGGGCCTGTGTGTCCAGAGCCTGTGCTCCACAACGGGAGAGG
>NW_006779039.1:0-11570 GCF_000442215.2 Lipotes vexillifer | reverse complement strand
ATGGAGCGGCTGGGCCCGTGAGCCATGGCCGCTGAGCCTGCGCGTCCGGAGCCTGTGCTCCGCAACGGGAGAGGCCACAACAGTGAGAGGCCCCCGCAAAAAAAAAAAAGAAATAAAAAGAAAAGAAAAAACACAATGAGATACCACTACACACCTCAGAATGGCTAAGAAAAAAAAAATTAGCAATACCAACTGCTGGAGCAACTGGCATCAGCAGGATGCGGAACAACTGGCACTCTCACAGCCTGCTGGTGGGAATGCAAAATGGTATAGCCGCTCTGCAAGAGTTTGGCAGGTTCTTATAAAGGTAAACATTCACTTACCATGTAACCTAGCAGTCCTGCTCCTAGATAGTTACTCAAGAGAAATGAAAACAAAAAACCTGTACACAAGTATGTATAACAACTTAATTCATAAGAGACAAAAACTGGAAACAAACCAAATGCCCCTCAACTGGTGAATGGATAAACAAAATGTGGTACATCTATACAGTGGACTACTATCCAACAATTAAAAGGAGTGACCTGCTGATACACACAACCACATGGATGAATCTCAAAGGCATTTTGCTAAGTGACAGAAGCCAGACCCAAAGGACTACATAGCATATGATTCCATTTAATTGACAATCTGGAAAAGGTAAAACTATAGGGATAGATATCAGACCAGTGGCTGCCAGGGTTTAGGAATGAAGGAGGGGTGGAATACAAAGAGGCAGCACCAGGCAATTTGGGGGAGGTGGGGGTGATGGAACTTTCTGTACCTTGATTGTGGTGATGGATACACGGCTCTGTGCTTCAGTCTGAAGTCATGAAAAAGTATACCGTAGAAGTTTGCTCTATGTAACTAAATAAACCAAAATAAGATCCCCCTGCACACCCACCTAAGTGAGAGTATGTGCTACCAAGGATGTAACGGGAACTCACACACTGCTGGTGGTAGTGTAAATTGTTACGGCCACTACGGAAAGCTACTTGGCACCATCTGCTAAAATTAAACATGTACATCCTGCAAATCATCAGTTCCACCTCTAGACATATATGCAACAGAAGCATATATTTACCAAAGAAACTAAATACCAGGCTATTCATAGCATCTTTATCTGTATTAGCAAAAACCCGGACACTACGCCAATATCCGCAAACAGTGGAATAGATGAATCAATCATAGTACAGTCACAAAACGGAATACTGTATGGCAATGAGAATAAAGGAAATGCTGCTCACATGACAACCTGAATGAATCTCAAGCAATATTAAGTGTGAGAATCCAGACAATAATAAGAGTACATAATGTAGGATTCCATTTACGTAATCAAAGATGTTACAAGTCAGAATAGTGGTTACTCTTGGGCGGAAGTAGTGACTTGGAAGGGATCACAAGGGAGTTCTAGCAATGTTCTATTACTTAATATAAATGCTGCTTATTGGTGTGTTAACTTTGTGAATATTCATTAATCTGTTCACTTAATATTTGTGCATTTCCCCTGTTTGCAAAGTATTACTATACTTCCATTTAAAAAGGTTTAAAAGCAGAGTATGTATATTTCATCTTCTTTCCTTTTTAACATTTAGGTTTGCTGATCAAAGATTCTTTGATTCCAAAGGCAAGGACCAAAAATCAAACAAGAAAACCTTTGTTCCTGATTGGACAGAAGGATGGAAGCAACTTTTGATTACTTGCTCTATCATGAATGGTGCCAGGGGCTTCACAACAACCAGTAGGGGTGGGAATTTTATTTCCATTTTTAGAGATGGAGAAGACCCAAGGACAAGAAGATGAGTGGTTTCAACTATGATTTGTGATTCAGCATTTCTAGAATGATGATCTTTGGGACCATCAGAGAGAGAAAGACCTCGAAAGAGCTTCTAGTCCAGGCTCTTTGTTTTACAAAAGTAGAAAATGTGCTCCAGAAGAGAAAGGGGTCATTCAAGATTATCCATCTACTGAAAGAGAAGGGACTAGAGCTTCAGTCTCCTAAGTGCCATCCAGTGTATGTCCAATGCATCATGGCCATTGTTTACAGACAAATCATCAAAACCCTTTAAGGAATGGAGGGAAAAAAGCATTAAATTGGGAGTTGAAAGATCTGGATCCTATCCCAGTTTTGCCAAGTAAGCTTGACTTCCCCCTTTGGGTTTTAATTTCCCCACCCATGAAATACGAGGTGACAGTACAAAATCAACAAGAGATAGCAAGTCTTGGATCCATGACAGAGGTAGATCCAGGTTTTGTGGGACCTGAAGCTTCATAACACTTGAGGCCCTCGTTAAGGATAAGAATACAAAATTACCAATGCAAAATCAGGAACAAAAGTAAATATTTAAAATGAGAAAAGAAATACAATAGAGTACACATTTGAAAAAGTCGACGAATGCTAGACATATCTCAAAATTCAGGAAAAATGACAATAAACTAAAGCATATTTTTATTAATTGCCTGATAAGCCTCTGTAATATATTATTCCCACTTTTCTGTTATAGTCGGAGACTCACAGGACTCAGCACATAGTTTTCCTCACAGCTAAGATTTAGTACAGCAATGTAGCAAGGACACAAAGGTAGATCACAAGGGGGAAAGATACAGGCAGAGCCTGGAAGAATCCACGTGCAGACTTCCTTATGCCCTCTCCTTCCCATGTGGAGGCACACAGAGGACACTCTTCCCTCAGCAGAGAAAATGCGGCGACATGTGTGTGATGTTGCTGCCTAGGGCAGCCCAGATTCAGTGCCCACGGCTTTTCTTCGAGGCTGTTCACATAGACAGCGTCTGCCTAGCGTGCACCTTCTGGGAGAATTCCAGACTGCCAGAAGGAAAGCAGGGGTCCAGCCTAAAGCACACTGTACGTATAAACAGTCTAAGCACAGTGAGCCATTCTCATCAGTTTTCCATTAACTGGGGACACTCTGAGAGCCATGATGCCAGATGCCAGGAGAAGGCCACCCTTACAAGCAGGTCTTTCTAAGCACCGCAGTCTCAGGCCTGCTCCATTAACTTCTGCACACCACTCAATGTTTGGACTCTTGTTTCGTGTCTGTGCTCACAATCTCAGGAATTCTGAAGAATGCCATTTCACACAACCCCCATCCAAACAGGAATATAAACATATCTTGTGTTTATAATTGCATACACTGCACACTGAGTATATTCCTGACAGGACAGAACTTGTGTTCGTTGACTTTACATATCTGATTCATGACTGGAAGACTTTCCCACAGACTAGCTTCTGGCTGCATATATTGTAAACCTTGATGCTCTTCCACTGTCAACATACTTCTGGTACCTAGTTCTGTAAAGCACAGTGACATCACAACGTTCCCTCCAGCCTCACACCTCTTGTCCTGGTACCGTGCACATTGGCACGGTAAGCAGGAGTATTCCTGGAAGCAATTTCAATACAAGATGGCTAGCAATAACTTGGAACATGTACAGAAGTGGTTGGGAGCCCCTTAAATATGTCTCTCCAAATCCAAACTAAGTGTACCCCAATTTAATGTCCCCTTAGCCAGATTCCCAATATGCCCACGGCCACTGTACTGTCACCCAACATAAGAGCAGGAGTGATGGAGACAGCAGAATGGAAACAGAGATGCTCTGAACCAACTGTGGCTAAAATACCTTTTGTAGATTTTACAAACCATACGACTAGCGCATACCACAATGCTAGGGCCCCTTCCAGGCCTGTCAACGCCAGCGACTCTGAAGCTTGATCTTGAACTTCATTAGCTTCGCTGTGTGCATCTCTGGTCCAGAGAGTTACAGAAGGGGAACCAACACTGAGAAAAGGCTTGGGACCCAGATAACAAGGCAGAAGGGAGGAAGGTACGTAACCAGAAGCAAAGATAAGGCAATCAGGATGAATTCCAGATAACCAGAGTGCAAAAGCACCTGGGAACGAGTGATTAGCATGTGACCTAAGGGATGGAAAGACAGCCTGAACTGGGACACAACACAAGGAACCCAAACTACAGAGCTGTCTTTGCTCCACGGCTGAGGCAAGAAATCTAGCACGAGGTTTGGTAGACACTGAGTGGGCAGGACGAGGAAGCAGTCCAGAGGAGGCAGGCTTCTTGAACCACCAGCAGAGAAGAACTGGGCTGGGCCAGCACACAATCGAATTGAGCAACGCAGAGACCAACAAGACGGCTGAGAAAGACAACCTTGTGAATAGGTCAAGACTGAATTTCCAGATGGAACAGTCACAGCATCCAATGTTTCCCGAGCTTGAAAGGGCCTTATAGGTCCCATGTTCCACCCACCCCCCTGTGGGGACAGGGAGCAGGTCAGCGGTGTAGGAGTCAGAAGGACTGGTTGAGTCCTGCCTCGGTCGCTTACTGTGCCAGCTGAGGTAAATCACTTCCCCTCTCTGATTTTCAGCTGCCTCATCTCTAAAACAAAGAGAATGGTAACGCCTTCCCAGGAGCCCAGGGAGAATCCAGTGTGATGCTAGGATGAGGAAAAGGACCTGGAGAGGCATTTTCCTGAACTGGAACACAAGGACTGGCAGGCAAGCCTGCTGTGAAGCGCAGAGCTTTGCAGGACCGTTAGCTTCGCCATTACCCCCGTGCAGACAGCAGCACAGGAGCTGTGCCCGCCCACCTCTCTGCAGACAGTTGGGTGGCTCAGAACACGCCGACTCTCTCTGACCCTTCCCTCTCCTGAACGGATAAGCAGTTTAAAACTGCGATCTTGGTGCCATTTAGTGGGAAATCGACAGTACATCTTTGGGATTAACTTGATATGAATAACAGTCATTTTCCAAACAGGATGTATTCTGAGAAGCAGTTTGCTAAGAAGGGAGAAGGAAGGAGGGAGAAGCATCGAAATGTCTGAAAGAGAGGCAGGAAAGCAAGGGCAGATTTGCTGTGATGGCAGATGACACTTTCACCCCCTTATGTCCCCACCAACCCTGGTCCAAGCCCTACTCTATCCTGGCAGGAAGATGTATATGGAAGGGATTGGCAGCAAAGTATGCCTTTTTCGAAGTCACATGGCTTTGGACTACACTCAGGAACAAGTGACAGACTTGATAAAAACTCTGGTACCCTGGTTATTCTGGAGAATCCATCAGTGGGACCCTCAAGTGTGAGGACAAATATAGCCACTGGATTTGGCAGTACTCAACTGCAGTACCAGGGATTAAAATTTAAGGATGCCGCTTTTGGACACAGCAGGCCCTTAACCTCCCCTCTGATTCGGCCTCCCCTTACATTCAAGAGAGCACCAGCCACAGGTGAGTGAGCTGACTCTTTGGGTGCCATCAGGAAGTATATATACCCTGTGAAACGCATACTCCTGATTCACGTGCAACAGCTCCCCGCGCCGCAACCTGAAGGAAGCTGTGGACCTGCTCACGAACAACACGATTCCAAGTTCCTAAGCCACACTGCATGGGAGCTGGAAGGAGGTGAAGTGGTCAAAGCAGTGAGGCTGAGCCCCTTGCCTTGGGGATGTGTAGCAAAGGGACTTGGCCAAGAATGCATGCAGGGCACAGGGACGGCCCCGCACTTCAGAAGCATAACTCAGGGCAGCAGCCAACAGCCTGGGCACCAGGCTGGGAGTGTCTATCCTGTGTCCCTACCCTGCTTGGTGGCCACACAGACCCTGGGTTGGCTGAACCTGTGTTTGAATCCCAACTCTCCCTGGGCCAACTGGGAGAGCTCAGCCGAGTCCCTCGGCGTCTGCGCTCTCGGTTTCCTCATCTGCCCGGTGGGTCTAACAGCACTGGTCTTGCCAGGCTGATTCCAGGACTGAAGGAGATGAGATGTGGGCAGCACCTTGGCCCCAACTCCTCTGCCTGGGCTCTTCTTCCTCACCGCCTCTGATCTCCTGTCCTCCCAACCGAAAGCTCGCCTCTCGGGAGTGGACTCCTGTATCACCACCGTCCAAACCCTGCCCACTCCTCGGTGCACAGCTCAGAGCCCGCTTCCCTCTGGAGCCTTCCTCATCTGCCAGGGAGATTCATCCCGGACTCTCCTGAGGCCTCACAGCACTTCAGATGGTTCTGTGGAGAGGGTCTGGTCCTGCCTGCAATGAGATTACTGACACACCCGCCTTGCTGACCCACCTTGCACATGCTGACCCCCGGGGCAGGGCCGATCTCGTCACCTGCTGAGTCCAGAGCAGCACAGCAGCGTGTCGTGGCAGCATCGCCACCATCTGTCAGCATCTAATCAGTGTCTCCTTGGGCAGGGGCAGGCTCTGGGGACGGTACCAAGGTGACCTGGGTGGGATCGTTATCCTCAGAGGGATTGCAGTCCAGCTGGGGTAACAGGGCACACACACACATATAAAACAGAAACCACCCAAGGTAACCTTGCACAAAAAGAGTACAATAGACAGGGTTCTGGAAGGTTGTAGAGAAAGAACGGTCCTGAAGCCAGCCTCAGAGGCTTCAGGAGGACACAGAAAGTGAGGAGGGAGGGCATCTGCCGTGAGTGAGCAGCGTGGAGGGCTGGGGACTGGGAGAGTCAGGCTGCGGGAGTGGACAGTGCGGCCACTACCAAGGATGCAGGAGAGGGCTGCCGTGAGGAAGGCCACGTTAGGGTCACAGCCTCGTGAAGTGTACAGAGCGATGGCTGAGCCTGGGCCCACTGAGGGCTCATTGTCACCCCACGAGTTGAGGGCTATTTTTATTGTCCTCATTTGACAGATGGCAAGCTGAGGCCAGACAGGTGCAGGCACTTGAAAGCCAAGCTTTGGGAGCCAGGGGTTGCCCCGGGCAAAGCTGTGTTTTAGGAAGCCTGGTTATGCTACAGGGGAGGCTGGGGTGACAGGGGGCCGGAGAGGGATTAGAAATCTGCTTGTGTCATGTGAGCAAAGGCCCCAGCTTTAAGAGAGCTCAGGAAACACCAGAAGAACAGGGTGTTCTTCCAGAAACTTCCTCTCCTTAAGGATTCTATCTGCGGCGCCTCTACTCCTCACTCTGCTACTTTTGTGACGGGGGTAGGGGTGGGAAACTGAGTGGGAGAGGGGTGACGGGGAAAAGAGATTCTTGTGCTTTGTAAAAGGTGCAGGAGGAAGGCTCGGGCACAGACCCTCCAGAGGTAACCATGGTGAACTGAATATTCTGGGGAAGAGTCCACAGCCCCAGCCTCACCATGCCCAGCCACAAGTTATGCCTCCCTCCTCGGAGATTCCAGAACCTATGAGAGGCACCTCTCTTAAGGCCCCTTCTGCTTTCCACCTGTCTGTGGCTTGTCAGCAAGTTCCCTGTCTTCTCCATCTCTGTAGACCCAATGCCTGGCGCCAAGGAGGTTCTCATACACCAGAGAGTGAGGGGATCAAGGAAGGAAGGAAGGAAGGAATGAGGGTGTCCGATGGCCACTGACAGAGCTATTGATGGACCAGTCACCACGCGGTCAGCTTCTGGAGGAGGGGAAGTTGGGCACACTCCCTCTTTGTTTCCCACCCGCCTGATATGCTAAAGAAGCTCATTGACAAGCCCTTGGAACACACATCTACTAGACTCTTCACCTCACCAACTGAGCACAAAAAGAACACCTCTGTGCTCGGATCCAGCCTCCCTGGCACTCAGTCTCCTCTCGCTTCCTCAGACGGTGCACGCGCCACCTCTGCCCCCATGGGAAAGCTTTCATCCTTCTTAATGAAGGGCTTGGGCAAAGCCACAAAGAACATTCTGGTCTTCTGCCATATTCCGCATAGGACATGTGACATTTAAACACACTGGCTACTCTAGAAGTTGAGCTTTCGTCTCCTTGCTAAAGTGAGTTCCCCACCTTAGCCACGACATTACTGAATTGAAACAAAGGCTGACAAGCAAAGCTCTATAGTCTGGTAAAGCAGCTGGTCTACTGGACACACACAGGAGGAGCCCCAGCAAGGAGTGTAGAAGACAGAGCACTCTACCAACACTGAACCTGGGGCACTCAACACAGCACTGGATAGAAAGGATGGAGGCCATTTACATGAAGGCTTCTTTCTAGGTGCCACGTCATTAAGATTATCAAGAAAGCACATGGATGCCAGACTCACCGACAGCTGTCCACAATTCTAAACCTTCACTTAGACCTAGAGCATGGAGACAGGCCTCGGGCAGTGTCTGAAAGCAGGTCGTTTGTTTCTGCCAGAAGTTCCCTTAGACAAGTGTCCATTAACTCTCAAAATGAGACTTCCTTATGATCCAGACTGCAACCAAACCAAAGTGCAACTCTTCTTAACAAAGTGCAACAGCTTCTTAACCCAAATTGTGCTCTTTACAAAATATTTTACGGAGGCTTCCAGCGATCAAAGTTGGGAAACAAATACATTCTGTGCGCTTCATCCTTCTCCTGCTCCACCCCAGGTCAGTTTCCACATCTGTATAATTGAGAATTTTGCCCTCAACAGAAACCACTCATTCTACACAAAGTTTCAATTTGTAATATAATCAGAGTATCAGTAAGTAAAGAACTCAGAATAAAAGGATGTGAAAGATCAAAGGCATTCTGTGATCAGAGCCTTGCTTTTCAAAATGATATCCATGGACCAACCACTTAGGCATCAACTGGGATCTGCTGAGAAGTGCAGAATCTCAGGTCCACGCCAGAATTTCTGAACCAGAAGCCACATTTGACAAGATCACCGAGGGATTTGAAAGCACACTGAAGTTTGAGATCTAGATCACTGGGTTTCAAACTCGGTTCTGTGGAATGCTTCATGGGCCTCTGAGAGGAGTGGGCCCGGAAGAGATTGGGAAGAAGGGGTGTGGGGAGCAGGCCTTGCTTCGGCTGAGCAGCCTGCCTCTGATCTCTTTGGGAGGTTGAACCCCCAGCCAGACTAAGACATCCCATGGGCACAAAGGTTGGAGAATCACTATTCTAGACCAATCATCTCATTTTCTACATGGCACAACTGAGATCTTCCAAAGAGCATAAGGGAATTTTACCAAGACACATCATAGTCGCTTGAACACTGTTAGAGAACTCTGAAATTTACCAAGCCTGGGAATCAAGCAAAATCTTCATAGTCATTGCTGCCGGAATAACCTCTAACCTGCAAAAGTAGAAGCAAAGACAGACCCCAAGCCCCAGTGGAAGAGGACATGACGTCCAAGGCTGTGCCCTGGAAAAGCCCTGTGACATTTGTGGCATTTTGTGCCACCTGGTTTTCAGGAGAGGAGAGAGACACACAGAGATAGTAAGTGCCAAGGCTACACAGGAAAAGAAGAGCTGACATCCAAACCCAGGTCCCCGGGCCCCAAAGCCCAGGCTCTGGATCGCATCATTCACATTGTGAGCACACACTGGCAGCCCCTCTGTGTGCCCCATGCACTGGCCCAGCCTATGAGCTACATGGACACACATCCACTCAAAAAAGGGGGCAATCCATCCTCACGGACCCATAGGATACAAACAGTGGGCTCCCTTGCCAATGCCTGGGCTCCCAGCATAAGCCCTACACACGGAAAATGCAAACTCAGCTGCTATATCTTCATGGTAACAAGCATTAAGAATCTGTTTTAATATACATTGTTATGTATCTGACATCTCTATGCCTTGGGAAAGGTAGAAAGATCAAGAAGGCAGAAATGGTCAGAGGGGGAAAAGGAGCAGAAATACTTTACAACGTACTGACATATTAGTTTCAGCACCTCGATTTTACATTCATACCCCCCAAGCACTGCAGAGAGCTTTCTGCCATGGAAGCTCTTATTACAGACCAGCTTTAATTAAAACTGAAGTTGCAAAAAAAACAAACAACCCAATCAAAAAATGGCCAGAAGACCTGAATAGACATTTCTCCAAAGAAGACATACAGATGGCCAACGGGCACATGAAAAGATGCTCAATGTTGCTAATTATTAGAGAAATGCAAATCAAAACTACAATGAGGTACCACCTCACAAAGGTCAGAATGGCCATCACGAAAAAATCTACAAACAATAAACGCTGGAGAGGGTGTGGAGAAAAGGGAACCCTCCTACACTGTTAGTAGGAATGTAAATTGCTGCTGCCACTATGGAGAACAGGAACAGTATGGAGGTTTCTTAAAAAACTAAAAATAGAGCTACCATATGATCCAGCAATCCCACTCCTGAGTATATATCTGAAAAAGACAAAAACTCTATTTTGAAAAGATACATGCACCCCAATGTTCATTGCAGTACTATTTCCAGTAGCCAAGATATGGAAGCAACCTAAATGTCCATCGACAGATGGATGGATAAAGAAGATGTGGTACATATACACAATGGAATATTACTCAGCCATGAGAAAATAATGAAATAATACCATTTGCAGCAACATGGATGGACCTAGAGATTATCATACTAAGCGAAGTAAGTCAGAAAGAGAAAGATAAATATTCCAAGATATCACTTAAAAGATGATACAAATGAAATTATTTACAAAACAGAAACAGACACAGTTCTCACAGACATAGAGAACAAACTTACAGTGACCAAAGGGGAAAAGCTTGGGGAGGGATAAATTAGGAGCTTGGGATTAACAGATACACACTACTATGTATAAAATATATAAACAAAGTCCTACCGTATAGCACGGGAAACTATATTCATTATCTCGTAATAAACTACAATGGAAAAGATTCTGAAAAAGAACAGTTGCCGTACACCAGAAACTAACACGCTGTAAATCAACTATACTTCAAAAGAGGGGAAGCTGGAAGAGCTGGCCAGCAGATGGCGCAATGAGCGAGCAGCACTAGCGTCAAACCCTAGTGTTATTTCAGCCAGAAAGCCGGCCCCTTTCCCAAAGCCTCCTCAGAGTATCATCTGGGAACATTCTAGTTGGGCGATGCAACACACCAAGGCCACCCTCCCACATCATCTTGTCTTCACCGCCTGCCCTCCTCCTTCAAATGCAGTAGGTCCAGAGGCAGTAAGCGAGGGGCCCACACGGCTACTTCCTCCTGGCACTGGAGGCTGCCACAGCTCAGGCCATCGGTGAGCTGCTCTGGGCAAACCCACACCACGTCTTCTTTCTCTGGGTCAGCAGCAGCAGCAACTCCACTCACACTGGGCAACTCTGGGTGCCACATGGTGCAAATCAATCTTCTGGTGCGAGCCAAGAGAATCTGGCCCCAACGCCTGCACCCCCACCCAAGCAATAACCCTCAGAACATAAAGACCTACCGGCATCTCTCTAATCTTCTTTCTGAAGTCAGGAACAAGAATTGGAAACCTCATCACAAGCCAGGAAAAGGCGGCGGCCTGCAGAGAGAGGCACACGTGTACAGATCGGCATGGACAGGCACCCGCACACGGAGCGACACCTTACTCACACGTGTGCCTCTCTTCTCTAACTGCTGCCTGGCCTGGGAGGCACACAAAGGTTTGTCAGATCACCGACTAACCAAATGAGTGAATTGATGAATCCTTCTCAGGGAGAGAAACAGTGGTTTGCCTTTAAAACTGCAAGTGAGGGCATTGATCTGATGTACGCAGGGCACAGGCCTGACTCCTTAGGGTGGCCTCTGAGTTGAACCCAGTCTAGTTTCCCAGCTTCCTCTCCCATGAACTGGCTCCACAAGCACCTGGACTCAGACCCCTGAACGTGTCTGGCCCTTCCAGGGGGCCCGTCCCCCATCTCCCAGCTGAGGAGACCCTT
>NW_006779036.1:0-274 GCF_000442215.2 Lipotes vexillifer | reverse complement strand
TGATCATCTCAATAGATGCAGAGAAAGCTTTCAACAAAATTCAGCTCCCATTTCTGATAAAAACCCTACAGAAAGTAGGCATAGGGGGAACTTTTCTCAACATAATAAAGGCCATATATGACAAATTCACAGCTAACATTGTCCTCAAAGGTGAAAAACTGAAACCACTTCCACTAAGATCAGGAACAAGACAAAGTTGCCCATTCTCACGACTATTATTCAACATAGTTTTGGAAGTTTTAGCCACAGCAATTAGAGAAGAAAAATAAATAAA
>NW_006779035.1:0-5231 GCF_000442215.2 Lipotes vexillifer | reverse complement strand
TTTTTTTTTTTTTTTTTTTTTTTTTTTTGGATACGTGGCTTGCAGGATCTTATTTCCCCAACCAGGGATTGAAACCAGGCCCACGTGGGTTCGGCAGTGAAGGCCCCAAGTCCTAACCACTGGACTGCCAGGGAACTCCCCTACCTCCAGGATTTTGACGAGGTTCTCAGGCTGAATATCAGCAGGGGAAGTAGGAAAAGGAACCATTTTGAAATACCCAGGGCATTCTGTTTTTAGCAAGACCTGCCCTCCAGAGAAACTATTCTACCAAAGCCTAAACTATTGGGGTTTTATCAGAGGCTCACCTTCCTGGGGGAAGGAAATGCCCAACTCCAGCTGCCTCTAACCTTCCCCATGGCGGAAAGGAAACACCCAACTCCAACCCACTCTAGCATTCCTGTCTTGCCTAAGTGGGAGAGGGGACTGAGAAGTATTTGTGAAGTTCACAGTCCAGAGGCACAGGCTCACTAAAAGACTGAGACCTAATCATAGGACTAGAGATACTTCCCTTCCCCTCACCCCTCACCACCACATCACTAAAGGCCTATTTACTGCAGTTGCTTTTGCCGAGTACATCATGTCTGGCTATCAAGAAGAAAATCACAAGGCACACTAAAAGGCAAACCACACAGTTTGAAGAGACAGAACAAGCATCAGAACTAGTCTCAGATATGGCAAGAATGTTGGAATTATCAGACAGGGAACTGAAAACCACTATGACAATACGCTAAAGGCTCAAATGGAGAAAGTAGACAGCAGGCAAGAAGAGATGGGCAATGTAAGCAGAGAGATGGAAATTCTCAGAAAGTATCAAAAACAAATGCTAGAGATAAAAAAAACACTATAACAGAAATGAAGAATGCCTTTGATGGGCTCATTTGTAGACTGGACATGGATGAGGAAAGAATCTCAGAGCTTTAGGATATGTCAATAAAAAGTTCCAGAATGGAAAAGCAAAGGGAAAGAAGACAGAAAACAAAAAGGACCAAAATATCAAAGAGCTCTGGGACAACTACAAAAGTTTTACATAACATACATACATGTAATGGGAACATCAGAAGAAGGAGAAAGAGAGAAAAGAAGAAATATTTTAAGTGACAATGATTGAGAATTTCCCCAAATCAATATCAGACACCAAACCACAGATCCAGGAAGCTCTATGAGAATGGCTAAAATCCAAAGCACTGACAACATAAAATGCTGCTGATGATATGGAACAAAGGGAACTCTCATTCATTGCTGGTGGGAATGCCAAATCTTGGAAGCAACCAAGATGTCCTTCAGCAGGTGAATGGATCAATAAACTGTGGTACATCCAGACAATGAACATTTATTCAGCAAGAAAATGAAATGGCTATCAAGCCATGAAAAGATATAGAGGAAACTTAAATCCATATTAATAAGTGAAAAAAATCAATCTGTATAAGCAACATACTGTATGATTCCACCTATGTGATGTTCTGGAAAAAGCAAACCTATGGAAATAGTAAAAAGATCGATGGTTTCTAGGGGTTATGGAGGAGGATAGGACATGTACGCAGAGCACAGACGATTTTTAGGGTAAACCATTCTGTATGATACTATAATGGTGCATACATATCATGACACGTTTGTCAAAACCTACAGAGCACAACACTAAGGATGTAAACAATGGACCTTGGGTGATAATAATGTGTCACTGTGGCTTCTTTGATTGTTACAACTGTAGCACTGTGGTGGGAGGTGTGGACAGTGGGGGGAGGCTGCGTTGATGTGGGGACGGAATAAACAGGAACTCTCCATACCTTCTGCTCGACTTTACTGTGAACCCCAAACTGCTCTAAAAGATAAAGTCATTTAAAAAAAAAAAAAACTTTGTAATGCAAGACAATATAAAACAAGAATGCATATCAAGAGAGAAATAATATTTAAATAGGGATAAAGAGCGTGCATAAGACATACCTAAGGGTTTGGAGTGGTACATTTGTAGAAAGTTCATACGGTCATTAGCAATTGTTTACCTGTCCAAAGCAGAGGTAACACAAATAAATAATAATGAAAATTCAAAAATAAAACACTGAAGATGAAAATGCCATCTCTGGGCTCTTAAGAAATGGAACAAAATTGTTTTTCCTCCAACACTGCTTGACTTTACAAAGGTTGTGGGAAATGAAGGGACAGAATGGAAATTCAACTTTATGATTTTTAAAAGATCAGATAATATGTTTCTACAAAGAAGGCCCCTCGGGGTAATGAAGAAACAGATATGGTAGTAGAAGATGTAAAAATGCTACTTTTCCTTCAGTTCACACTCCCTGAAGCCCTGCTACTTAGTAAAGAGTCATTAATGACTTGATGGGTGGCCAATGGTACTCTTTTAGATTCTTGAGATATTCACTAAGGCATCTTGGTATTCCTATAGTAAGTGAAGTTCGTGAACCAATTTTTTTTTTTTTAATATGTGAAAAAAATGTCTATACTGCAAATACTTGCAAATAACTGAAGCTTTTGAAGAGAATTTTTTAATCAGCAGAGAGGGTCAAAATCGCAAAGTTTCAGGATGGGAGCAACTACATTTAATATAGGGGATATTTAAAAGATTTAAAGGCTTTTAAAAGATAGTTGACTGTTTAAACAAAAATTACAAACTCACTCAGAGAATCATCACATTATTTTTTTGTGAAACACCTCTCCTCTGCTTGCTTGTGTGCCAAGTGTTTGACCGGTTAAGAGTACACTAAGTTAGGTAAAGCCATAATAATTATCAGTGTCTTAAAACACCTTGTAAACTTCCTTTTTTAATAACTTCCCACCCCATAGTTAGAGAAATTTATTTGTGAAATAACTCTACTGAAATGAAATGTCTCATTGCTGTTACAAATTTACCACGGGGGAGAGGGGAGTTTCTATTAATGAAGTGTTGAGAAGAGGAGTGCCACTGACAATCATGAGACGTTTCGGAGAAGGGGCGATTTGGTTGCAGAAATTTGAAAGCAGTCAGGTAAGACAGAGCCATGCGCTGGAGGAATTTTTAAAGTTCCCCCCAAAAAAACAATGACCAAGAATTCAAGTTTGCTATTAAAGGTATGGCATGATTACAAGGAAGGAGAGAGTGGCACGGTCAAAATTATATTTAATGAAGATGAAAGATTTGACGCAGTAGATCCATGTAGATTATAAATTACTAGGTATAGAATATATAAAGGGTACAGGAAGGAACATGTTTTCACCTTATCTGACCAGAAAGTGGTTGAAGCCTGAATTAATGAAGAGAGAGGAAAGGTCTGGGAAATATATGGAAAAATATCCCCAGAACTTAACAACAGCAATAATAAGGGCTGCTTTTATTGATCTAGATCCCGTGCTAAGCACTGCCTGTGGTGGGCAAAGGTGAGTCCATGGCAGTTCGAGGATAACCATCTATCTGTTCGGGATCCAGCGTCTCCGGGGAGCCAAGCCTGGGGCGCAACACTGGAGCTGAAAAGGCTCGGTGCCCTCAATGCTCTTTCCTTCTTCACAGAACGGTGGGGTGGGGAAGATCCGCAAGTCTACAGTGCCATGTGACAGGCTCTATGATAAGGGGAAATGAAGGCTGCCAAGGGTTGGAGGTGGGAGGGAGCCACTAAGTTAGCAGCAGATTTCCAGGGAGGTGATGGTTGAGTGCCACCTTGAAGAATGACTGTGAACGTGCCGGGTTTTCAAAGGGGCAGGAGGCAGCACTGTGCATTTGGGGAACTACAAATTCAGGACGACCTCGGCGTCTGGTGTGAGGACCATGGATTGGAGCAAGAGGCTGGCGATGGAGGCTGAGCCCAGAGCATGGAATGGAGGTGAGATGGTTTGTATACCATGCTGAGGAGTTGGAATACTACACTGTAGGGCAAAGGGAGCCACTGGAGGATTTAAAGTAGCAGAGTCATAATCACAATAAAGAATTGAACTGAATCTAAGCTTCTGTCAATGGCAAGATACACCTTTTTTCTGTACTGCTAAGGAATAGAAACGCCGTCACTTGAACTATGATATACCATCGAATGCAAGATGCATGCCACTTTAAGGGACATTAAAATTGGGAGGAAAAAAGTAAATCTTAGAACCTATAAATTATGGTAATAGAACAGTTAAGAAAGGGTGACCGTTTGAATCAACAAACAGGTGATTATTGCTCACTAGGCACTCCACACTAAGTCTTAGAGAGAACACCTAACAACATCTGTGCAAGGTGTCCTTCCGTTCCCAAGGATCCACAGCAGTTAGACCCAAGGTACAGAGAGCAGCCAGTACCTCCAGGCATGAGGTGCCATGGTGCAGTCTCTACCAGCAATGGCCTTTCAGAGAGGAGAGGCTGACCTGGGGTGGGGCTGAGAGGGGGACTCTCTGAAGTGAAGAATACCTAACGGAAGTGGGAGGTGGGAACATAAGATGATTGACACACAGAATTGGGGTTGACATTTATATACACAACCGTGTGACAGTCTATGAAATTCCACTTCCCGGAGATCTTGAGACTCCCCAGAAGTTCAAGTCTTTTTCATTTTGGACAGAACATTCACGATAAATATGACCTATTCGAGTTGCTGCTTCACTTTTCAGAAGATGTTTCTTAGGGTTCATTGGCACAAGCAGAAGGTTTTGATACTCCAAAAGGTAAGTCCAGATGGAAGCAGGGCACAGTGTTTCTGACAAACTCTCCACTGGGAAGAGAAGAGATTAAAAGCCAGACCAGCCTGACCTTGCAGGATAGGCAGGGTTGGTCTGGCAACCTCGTAGGAAGGAGGAGCAGATAGGAAGTGCCCATCTCATGCTGAAGAGCTAGTAAAGACGGGAAGACCCCTCCTGGAGAGACCAGGAGGAGGAGGGAGGGGCATGCTGAGAGGCACTCAGCGTTTGCCTGAAGCAGGCACCAAGGAGCTGCGTGGATACTGGGCAACCCTGTAGGCCCTCCTTCCTTCTTCAGGCCTGGCTGCCTGGGACCATTACCTGTCCCTCATTCAGGTTGGCTGAGGCCTTTGCATTCCTGTCCACCTGCTCACTGCTGTTAATGACCAATGGGAGCGAGGCTGGTCAGCACCCTGTGGCTTTGCTTAGCTCAACTCCTTGAGGGCCAAGCATGTACTGAGTAATAGATCAATACAATTTTTTTGTGTGCGTGTGGTACGCGGGCTTCTCACTGTTGTGGACTCTCCCGCTGCGGAGCACAGGTTCCGGACGCGCAGGCTCAGCGGCCATGGCTCACAGGCCCAGCCGCTCCG
>NW_006779034.1:31358-54701 GCF_000442215.2 Lipotes vexillifer | reverse complement strand
ACGTGCCACCTGACCAGCGGCCCCGCGGACCTCTATTGCCCATTTCCCCTGCGAGGTACCACTATATCCCTATCCCACGTGGCCCTCCTACAGGTAAGCAAAGCCTCGTGTACCCAAATGAAGGTGGAACAGCAGAGAGGGAAGGGCTGTGAAGAAACCGGATCTCCACAGCTCCTGCTAGGCAGTTTCCCACCTCCAGCCCACTTCATTAGAGTCGCCCCACCTGCGAACCACGGCTCCCTCCGATTCGCCCAATTTCAAGTCTTGCGATATGCCTCGGGTGGGGCAGTGCAGGATAAGGGGCAGGAGGTGAGGATACCCAAGCCCTGGGGGGTGTGTTCAGCCACATTCGACTCCCCGTTTCCAATCCGACACACCAGGACTCCCGCTCAGGCTTTGTTTCCCCGGGTGACCAGGGAGGACACGGAGTAGTGCTGCCCCCTAGTGGCACACGCCCGTAACAACTTTATAAACTGTGCTGAAGGGCACCTATCATTCACAAGGCCTACGGACTGGGACTGCGGCTTTGCAGACACAACCCTGCCTCAAGAAATATCCCGGGCTAGGTAATCTGAAATGAGTTCAAGTCAGGCCAGACTCTCTTGCAGAAAGGTTCCAAGGCCTCAGTGGTACTCACCCGCGTTTTAGAAAACAGTACATTCAAATCAAAAGGTGCTCAGGATCCGTCATGATTAGAGAGTGCAAACAAATGTAGACGGGGTGTTCCCTGGCTGCAGTCCACACCAACCCGAAAAGCGTAAGTGCTCGAGAGGGCATGCAAAAAAGAAGAGCCTACTATTGCTGTTGCTGGGATGGTAAATTGGTAACAGCCGGTATGCAGATAGTAGGCAAGTTCCTTACTGAACTAAAAACTGGAGATACCACGAGATTCTGCAACCCCGCGGCAGGTCGTATAACCAGAGACTAGCCTCATTGGAGTGAAGCACTTGCACCCCAACAGTCATTGTGCTACACTTTACCACAGCCAAGACATACAAACGAACGCAATGTCGAGCGTGGGGTGAATGGAGAAAGATGTTCTGCTACCTACACTCCCTCGACGACCACTCGTTCACAGAACGTAAAGAGCTCATACTAATTAGAGCAGCATGGGAGGAGCAGTAGATGATCTCAGTAATTCTGGTAAAGTAGAGAAAGTAAGAGACACATCCCAGGACATCACTTCTATGTGCATTCTAAAGACAGATACAAAGGAAGCAGTATACAACGAAAGGACAGGTTCACAAAGGGAAGAAAGAAGCCCCGAGTTCCCAGAGGGGAAATTGGGGATCAGGGAAGGATGATGTAGGAGGTTGGGATTAACAGAAACACACTAATGTATCAGAAAGTGTTCATCAAGGACGGCCCTCCTGATAGCACAGAGAACTCTACTCAGCATTCTTCATTAACCTAACAGGGAAAATCCTCCGAAATCCTACAGGTACAGCTCCATTTATAACTCCATCAAGTTGCTGTAGAACTCAAACAAACACAACATTGTATATAAACTATGCTGCAATAGAGTATAAAGGTTAAATTTAAAATAAGAAAAGGGAAGTAATGCCTAATCTATTACCCTCTGGCCTCTGTGACCTGGGCTGTTGTCACATCCCTTGATCCCGTGCAGGCTTGTGTCACAAGGTTGGACTGTGCTGGGGCCATCAAATGAGCCCCTTTGGGCCTGTAGTGCCCGGTCCCCTCTGATGGTACCGCATTTCCATGTGCAGACTCGCCCTCTCACAGAAGCTAAGCCTGGTGCACCCAAATGATGGTGGACCCTCTGGGAGGCAAGAATTATCAATTGTTGCCCAATCTCCACACCTCCTGGTGGTGGGGTTCCCATTCCAGCCTCCTTCTTTACAGTCGTCCCATCTATGTACCACAGCCCTCTCAGCATAGCAGTTTGCACGGGTTTGGATTTGTTTATGGTTTGTAGTTTAAGGGCGAAGGGGTAATGAGACACAAGCCCTTGGGTGTATGTTTGGGCAACTTCCACTCTAATTTCCAACTCAGGAGTTAGACTTTTTGTAACACTCTGGTTGCCTGGGTAACTAGAGTTGGTCTTAAAGAGGTCCTGTCCCCTTGTGGCCACTACCACAAGGCTACCTACGCTCCCTCGACTACCACTCAGCCACAGAACAAAATGAACTCATACTATTTGCAGCAGCATGGTGGAGCAGTAGATAATCTCACGAATTCTGGGAAATTAGAGGCAGCAAGACACATATCCCAGGCTGTCACTTATACGTGCCGTCCAAGTAGGGATACCAAGGAAGCAGTATACAAAGGAAACACAGGTTCACAAAGGGAAGAAAGAAGCGTGCGGTTCCCAGAGGGGGAAATTGCAGAGCGGGGAAGGGTGAAGTAGGAGGTTGGGATTAACAGAAACACACTTAACGTATCAAAGAGTGCTCATCAAGGACGACCCACCCGAAAGCACAGGGAACACTACAAAACATTCCCCGAGACACTCACAGGGCAAAGAATCCGAAACCCTACAGGTACAGCTACGTTTATAATTGCGTCAAGTGGCTGTGGAACTCAACGGGACGCAACACTGTATATAGACTATGCTGAAAGGGAAGAGGACTGTTCCATGACAAGGCAAGTAAGGGGTTAAGAAATGCCTACTCTGTTACCTCAGGCCTCTGTGACGGCGGCTGGTGTGACACCCCTGGAGCCTCAGCAGGCCTGGGTCCCACGGCAGGAGTATGCTGTTGCTGACGGAGCAAGGGAGGAGGACGTGCCACCTGACCAGCGGCCCCTCGGACCTCTATCGCCCATTCTCCCCTGCGTGCTACCATAGTCTCCCGATCCCACGTGGCCCTCCTACAGGTAAGCAGAGACAGCGGTATACAAAGGAAACACAGGTTCACAAAGGGAAGAAAGAAGCGTGCGGTTCCCAGAGGGGGAAATTGCAGAGCGGGGAAGGGTGAAGTAGGAGGTTGGGATTAATAGAAACACACTTAACGTATCAAACAGTGCTCATCAAGGACGACCCACCCGAAAGCACAGGGAACACTACAAAACATTCCCCGAGACACTCACAGGGCAAAGAATCCGAAACCCTACAGGTACAGCTACGTTTATAATTGCGTCAAGTGGCTGTGGAACTCAACGGGACGCAACACTGTATATAGACTATGCTGAAAGGGAAAAGGACTGTTCCATGACAAGGCAAGCAAGGGGTTAAGAAATGCCTACTCTGTTACCTCAGGCCTCTGTGACGGCGGCTGGTGTGACACCCCTGGAGCCTCAGCAGGCCTGGGTCCCACGGCAGGAGTATGCTGTTGCTGAGGGAGCAAGGGAGGAGGACGTGCCACCTGACCAGCGGCCCCTCGGACCTCTATCGCCCATTCTCCCCTGCCTGGTACCACAATCTCCCCAAACCCACATGTCCCTCCTACAGGTTAACAGAGTCTGGTGTACCCAGATGAGGGTGGAACAGCTGAGAGGGAAGAGCTGTGAAGAAACCGCATCTCCACAGCTCCTGCTAGGCAGGTTCTCACCTCCAGCCGACTTCATTACAATCCCCCCACTTGCGAACCACAGCACCCTCCGAGTAGCCTACTTGCAAGTCTTGCAATATGCCTGGGGTGGGGCAGTGCAGGTGAAGGGGCGGGAGGTGAGGATACACAAGCCCTGTGGTGTGTGTTTAGCCACTTTTGACTCCCTATTTCCAATCCAACACCAGGACTCCCGCTAAGGCTTTGTTTCCCCAAGTTACCAAAGAGGACACGGAGTAGTGCTGCCGCCTTGTGGCACATTTCCATAACAACTTTATAAACCGTGCTGAAGGGCCCCTCTCATTCATAAGGCCTACAGCCTGAGGCTTTGCAAACACAACTCTGCCCTCAAGAAATATCCTGGGCTAGGTAATCTGAAATGAATTCAAATCAGGGCCAACTCTTAGGCAGAAATGTTTCAAGACCTCAGTAGTATTCACCTGCGTTTTAGAAAACAGCATATCAAATGCAAAGATGCTCAGGATCTGTCATGATTAGAGAGTGCAAATAAAGGTAGGCGAGGTGTTCCCTGGCTGCAGTCCTCACAAACCCTAAAAGCGTGAGTGCTCAAGAGGGCATGCAAAAAAGAGGAGCCTACTATTGCTGTTGCTGGGATTGTAAATTGGTAAGAGCCAGTATGAAGATCAGTAGGTAAGTTCCTTACTAAACTAAACCTGGAGGTACCACGAGATTCGGCAACCCAGCTGCAGGTTGTATAACTGGAGACTGGCATCATTGGAAGAAAGCACTTGCACCCCAGTGCTCGTTGTGGTACCCTTGACCACAGCCAAGACATACAAACAAAAGAAATGTCGAGCGAGGGGTGCATGGAGAAAGATGTTTTGCTACCTACACTCCCTCGACTACCACTCAGCCACAGAAAAAATGAACTCATAGTATTTGCAGCAGCATGGGTGGCGCAGTAGATGATCTCACGAATTCTGGTAAATTACAGGCAGCAAGACACACATCCCACGATTTCACTTATATGTGCAGTCTAAATACAGATACAAAGGAAGCGGTATACAAAGGAAACACAGGTTCACAAAGGGAACAAAGAAGCGTGGGGTTCCCAGAGGAGGAAATTGGAGACTGGGTAAGGGTGAAGTAGGAGGTTGGGATTAACAGAAACACACTTAACGTATCAAAAAGTGTTCATCGTGGATGACCCCCCTGATAGCACAGAGAACTCTAGTCAGCATTCTTCATTAACCTAACAGGGAAAATCCTCCGAAATACTACAGGTACAACTACATTTATAACTACATCAAGTTTCTGTAGAACTCAAACAGACACAACATTGTATATAAACTATGCTGCAATAAAGATTAAATTTAAATGAAGAAACAGCAAGTAATGCCTACTCTATTACCCTCAGACCTCTGTGACCTGGGCTGTTGTCACATCCCTTGATCCTGTGCAGGCTTATGTAGCAAGTTTGGACTGTGCTGGCACCATCAAATGAGCCCCTTTGGGCCTGTAGTGCCCAGTCCCCTCTGATGGTACCGCATTTCCATGTGCCGGCTCACCCTCTCACAGAAAGCTAAGCCTAGTGCACCCAAATGATGGTGGACCCTCTGGGAGGCAAGAATTATCAATTGTTGCCCAATCTCCACACCTCCTGGTGGTGGGGTTCCCATTCCAGCCTCCTTCTTTACAGTCGTCCCACCTATGTACCACAGCCCTCTCCGCATAGCAGTTTGGCTCGGGTTTGGATTTGTTTATGGTTTGTAGTTTAAGGGGGAAGGGGTAATGAGACACAAGCCCTTGGGTGTATGTTTGGGCAACTTCCACTCTAATTTCCAACTCGGGAGTTGGACTTTCTGTAGCACTCTGGATAACTAGAGTTGGTCTTAAAGAGATCCTGTCCCCTTGTGGCCACTGTTCTTAATAATTACATTAAAACTGGTGCTTATGGGACTTCCCTGGTATCACAGTGGTTAAGACACCGAGGTCCCAATGCAGAGGGCCCAGGTTCGATCCCTGGTCGGGTAACTAGATCCCCCATACATGCCTCAATTAAGAGTTTGCTTGCCACAACTTAGGAGCCAATGGGCCACAACTAAGGAGCCCATGAGCCGCAACTAAGGAGCCCGTCTGCCGCAACTAAGTCCCAGCATAACCAAATAAATTTTTTTTTGTTTTTGCAGTATGCAGGCCTCTCACTGTTGTGGTGTCTCCCGTTGCTCAGGGGCCATGGCTCACAGGCCCAGCCGCTCCGGGGCAAGAACCCATGTCCCCTGCATCAGCAGGCGGACTCTCAACCACTGCACCACCAGGGAAGCCCCCAAATAAATTTTTAAAAAAAGAAAAAGAAAAAACGCTGCTTATGCGCACTTAGTGTTCATAAGGCCTGTCATGCTGTAAATGGTACCTGTCCTCAAGAAATGTTTGCTACTTAATGGAAAAATTATTCAAAACAGGACAGAGTTTTAAGAAGCCAATTTCAAGATGTAAATTTTACTCACACTTAAAAAATAACACATGAAATTATCACTAATTAGTATCGCTAATTAGTACAACAAGGTATCAAGTTGCACCAGTCAGAATGCTTATCCTCAAAACACCTACAAACAATAAATGCTGGATAGGGCTTAGAGTAAAAAACCCTCTCTTGCTGTTGGCGGGAATGTAAACCGCTAACAGCTACTATGGAGAACAGTGTGGAGGTTCTTTATAAAACTAAAAATAGAGCTACCGTATGATTCAGGATTCCACTGCTGAGTATATATCCAGAAAAAAACATAAGTCAAAAAGACATATGCAGCCTAAGTTCACTGCAGCACTATTTATGTTACCCACGATATGGAAGCAACCAAACTGATCACTGACAGATGAATAGATAAACAAGAAGTGGTTCATATATATAATGGAATATTACTCAGCCATAAAATAAGAATGAAATAATGCCATTTGCAGCAACATGGATGGACCTAGAGATGATCATACTAAGTAAAGTAAGTCAGACAGAGAATCACAAATATCATATGATATCACTTATGTTGGGAACCTATTAAATTGTTACAGGACTTCCCTGGTGATCCAGTGGTTAAGAATCCACCTTCCAGGGCAGGGGACATAGGTTCAATCCCTGGTCGGGGAACTAAGATCCCACATGCCACGAGGCAACTAAGCCCACTCAACACAACTACCAACCCTGTGTGCACCACAATGAAAGATCATGCGTGCCACAACTAAGACCCAATGCCACCAAAAATAAATAAATAAATATTTTTTAAAATATTACAAATGTATTTATGTATAAAACAGAAACAGACCCAGAGACTTCAGATATCCTTCAGGAAGAAAATTTTTTTAATCTAGTACAGATCATTAAATGTCAAACTGAAAAAATGATGCAATAATTTATATTGTAAGGGGTTTAATTTTCCTCACATTAATCTATACCAGGCATTAGCAAACTAGACCTGCATATCACAGCCAGCCTCCCAACTCAGTCTGTAAATAAAATTGTACTGAATGACCAAAAAAACCACAATGAGACATCATATCACACTTGTCAAAGTGGCTATCACTCACAAGTCTACAAATAACAAATATTATTGAGAATATGGAGAAAATGGATCCTGAGTACACTGTTAGTAGGACTGTAAATTGGTACATCCACTATGAAAACAATACGGAGACGTGAAAAAACTAAAAGTAGAATTATCATATTAGTGAACAATTCCACAGCTGGGTATATGTTGAAAGAAATGAAAACACCAATTTGACAAGATACATGCACCCCGATGTTCATAGCAGCATTATTTACAATTGCCAAGATATGGAAGCAAACTAAATGTCCATCAACAGAAATGGATAAAGAAGATGTTGTATAACATAAACTATTACTCAGCTATTAAAAAGAATCAAATTCTGACACATGCAACAACATGGATGGGCCTAGAACGTATGATACCTAGTGAAATAAGTTAGAGAAAGACAAATACACTATGTTCTCATTTATATGTGGAATCTATGAAATACAAGAAAGAAATGTATATAACAAAATAGCAATAGACTCACAGACAATAAATTAGTGGTTACTAGTGGGGAGAGTGAAGGGGGGGGTGGGAAAGACAGTCGTTTGTTTTTGTTAATCCAATACCTCTATGTAGAAAATAAACAAGGATCTATTGTACAACACAGGGAAATATAGCCATTATTTTGTAATAAGTTTAAGTGGAGCATCATCTATAAACATATTAAATCCTTATGTTATACCCCGAGACTAATGTAATACTGTAAATCAACTATACTTCAATTTTTAAAATCCATAGGGTGGCTGTGGATTAAAACGAGATTAATTATATACTGTGAACCAGAGCTTCATGTTAAATTTAAGACCATATAGAGGATAAAACTGAATGACTGGAAAAACGTTATTCCATGCAAATGATACTTGCCTTACTAGTCTATCATCAGGAAAAAAAGACTTTAAGTCAAACTTCTCAAAAAAAAGAATGTTATCATATAATGATAAAGGGGTTATGACAATTATAAATATGTAAGTATCCAGCATTGGAGCTTCTAAACATATAAAGAAAATATTAACACATAGAAAGGCGAAAATGTGCAGAAATAAAATAATGGTAAGAAACATCAATACCCAACTTTCAACACTGTATAGATCAGACAGAATACCCATCAGCAAACACTGAACTTGAACACACACTTGACATCAAGTGAACCTAACAGATACATGTAGTACACTCCACTCAAAAGTAGCAAAATTTCCAGGGCTTCCCTGGTGGTGCGGTGGTTGAGAGTCCACCTGCCGACGCAGGGGACACGGGTTCGTGCCCCGGTCCGGGAAAATCCCACATGCTGCGGAGCGGCTGGGCCCGTGAGCCATGGCTGCTGAGCCTGCGTGTCCAGAGCCTGTGCTCTGCAACGAAAGAGGCCACAACCGTGAGAGGCCCGTGTACCGCAAAACTAAAATAAAATAAAATTTAAAAATATAAATAAAATTTTTAAAAAGCAAAATTTCCATTCTTCTAAGCACATGTAGAACATTTCCCATGACAGATCAAATGTTAAGCCACAAAACAAGTCTTCAAAAATCCAAGAAGACTGAAATCATATGAACTATCTTTTCTAACCACAATGCTAGGAAACTGAAATTCAATATTAATAATAATTGAGAGATTAGGAACCAAGACCGCAGAGTAGAAGGACGTGCTCTCATTCCTTCTTGCGAGAACACCAGAATCACAACTAGCTGCTGGACAATCATCGACAGGAAGAGACTGGAACTCACCAAAAAAGATACCCCACATCCAAAGACAAAGGAGAAGCCACAGTGAGACGGCCAGAGGGGCGCAATCACATGAAAATCAAATCGCGTAACTGCTGGGTGGATGACCCACACACTGGAGAACACTTATACCACAGAAGTCCACCCACTGGAGTGAAGGTTCTGAGCACAACATCAGGTTCCCAACCTGGGGGTCCGGCAACGGGAGGAGGAATTCCTAGAGAATCAGACTTTGAAGGCTAGTGGGATTTTATTGCAGGACTTCGACAGGCCTGGGGGAAACAGAGACTCCGCTCAAACGGCGAAAATCTCCCAGAGATCTCCATCTCAACACCAGCACCCAGCTTCACTCAACGACCAGCAAGCTACAGTGCTGGACAACCTATGCCAACCATATAGCAAAACAGGAACACAACCCCACCCACTAGCAGAGAGGCTGCCTAAAATCATAATAAGTCCACAGACACCCCAAAACACACCACCAGACGTGGACCTGCCCACTAGAGAGACAAGATCTAGCCTCATACACCACAACACAGCCACTAGTCCCCTCCACCAGGAAGCCTACACAACCCACTGAACCAACCTTAGCCACTGGAGACAGACATCAAAAACAACGGGAGCTACGAACTTGCAGCCTGCAAAAAGGTGAACCCAATCACAGTAAGATAAGCAAAATGAGAAGACAGAAAAACACACAGCAGATGAAGGAGCAAGATAAAAACCCACCAGACCTAACAAATGAAGAGGAAATAGGCAGTCTACCTGAAAAAGAGTTCAGAATAATGATAGTAAAGATGATCCAAAATCTTGGAAATAGAATGGACAAAATGCAAGAAGCAGTTAACAAGGACCTAGAAGAATTAAAGAACAAACAAATAGAGATGAACAATACAATAACTGAAATGAAAACTACACTAAAAGGAATCAATAGCAGAATACCTGAGGCAGAAGAACGGCTAAGTGACCTGGAAGACAGAATGGTGGAATTCACTGCTGCAGAACAGAATAAAGAAAAAAGAATGAAAAGAAATGAAGACACCCTAAGAGACCTCTGGGACAACATTACATGCAACAACATTCGCAATAAAGTGGTCCCAGAAGGAGAAGAGACAGGGAAAGGACCCAAGAAAATATTTGAAGAGATTATACTCGAAAACGTCCCTAACATTGGAAAGGAAATAGCCATCTAAGTCCAGGAAGCGCAGAGAGTCCCATACAGGATAAACCCAAGGAGAAACATGCAGAGACATATAGTAATCAAACTGGCAAAAAGTAAAGACAAAGAAAGCATATTAAAAGCAGCAAGGGAAAAACAACAAATAACACACAAGGGAATCCCCATAAGGTTAACAGCTGATCTCTCAGCAGAAACTCTACAAGCCAGAAGGGAGTGGCAGGACATACTGAAAGTGATGAAGGAGAAAAACCTGCAACCAAGATTACTCTACCCAGCAAGGATCTCATTCAGATTTGATGGAGAAATTAAAACCTTTACAGACAAGCAAAAGCTGAGAGAGTTCAGCACCACCAAACCAGCTTTACAACAAATGCTAAAGGAACTTCTCTAGACAAAAACACAAGAGAAGGAAAAGTCCTATAATAACGAACCCAAAACAATTTAGAAAATGGGAATAGGAACATACATATCGATAATTACCTTAAATGTAAATGGACTAAATGCTCCCACCAAAAGACACAGATTGGCTGAATGGATACAAAAACAAGACCCATATATATGCTGTCTACAAGAGACCCACTTCAGACCTAGAGACACATACAGAACTGAAAGTGAGGGGATGGAAAAAGATATTCCATGCAAATGGAAATCAAAAGAAAGCTTGAGTAGCAATACTCATATCAGATAAAATAGACTTTCAAATAAAGAATGTTATAAGAGACAAGGAAGGACATTACATAATGATCAATGGATCATTATAGAAAAAGATATAACAATTATAAGTATATATGCACCCAACATAGGAGCACCTCAATACATAAGTCAACTGCTAACAACTCTAAAAGAGGAAATCGACAGTAACACAACAATAGCAGGGGACTTTAACACCTCACTTACACCAATGTACAGATCATCCAAAATGAAAATAAATAAGGAAACACAAGCTTTAAATGACACAATAGACCAGATAGATTTAATTGATATTTATAGGACATTCCATCCAAAAACAGCGGATTACACTTTCTTCTCAAGTGCACACAGAACATTTTCCAGGATAGATCACATCTTGGGTCACAAATCAAGCCTCAGGAAGTTTAAGAAAATTTAAATCATATCAAGCATCTTTTCTGACCACAACGCTATGCGTTTAGAAATGAATTACAGGGAAAAAATTGTAAACGACACAAACACATGGAGGCTGAACAATACCTTACTAAATAACCAAGAGATCGCTGAAGAAATCAAAGAGGAAATCAACAAATACCTAGAGATAAATGACAATGAAAACACGATGATCCAAAACCTACGGGATGCAGCAAAAGCAGTTCTAAGAGTGAAGTTTATAGCTATACAAGCCTACCTCAAGAAACAAGAGAATCTCAAATAAACAATCTAACCTTACAACTAAAGGAACTAGAGAAAGAAGAACAAACAAAACCCAAAGTTAGCAGAAGGAAAGAAATCATAAAGATCAGAGCAGAAATAAATGAAATAGAAACAAAGAACTCAATAGCAAAGATCAATAAAACTAAAAGCTGTTTTTTTGAGAAGATAAACAAAATTGATAAACCATTAGCCAGATTCATCAAGAAAAAGAGAGAGAGGACTCAAATCAATAAAATTAGAAAACAAAAGAGGAGAACTTACAACAGACACCGCAGAAATACAAAGCATCCTAAGAGACTACTACACACAACTCTATGCCAATAAAATGGACAACCTGGAAGAAATGGACAAATTCTTAGAAAGGTATAACCTTCCAAGACTGAACCAGGAAGAAATATAAAATATGAACAGACCAATCACAAGTAATGAAATTGAAACTGTGATTAAAAATCTTCCAACAAACAAAAGTGCAGGACCAGATGGCTTCACCGGTGAATTCTATGAAACATATAGAGAATAGCTAACACCCATCCTTCTCAAACTCTTCCAAAAAACTTCAGAGGAAGGAACACTCCCAAACTCATTCTGTGAGGCCACCATCACCCTGATACCAAAACCAGACAAAGATACTACAAAAAAAGAAAATTACAGACCAATATCACTGATGAATATAGATGCAAAAATCCTCAACAAACTACTAGCAAACAGAATCCAACAACGCATTAAAAGTATCATACACCATGATCATGTGGGATTTATCCCAGGGATGCAAGGATTCTTCAATATACACAAATCAATCAATGTGATACACCCTATTAACAAACTGAAGAATAAAAACCATATGATCATCTCAACAGATGCAGAAAAGGCTTTTGACAAAATTCAACACCAATTTAGATTAAAAAAAAAAACTCTCCAGAAAGTGGGCATAGAGGGAACCTACCTCAACATAATAAAGGCCATATATGACAAACCCACAGCAAACGTCATTCTCAATGCTGAAAAACTGAAAGCATTTCCTCTAAGATCAAAAACAAGACAAGGATGTCCACTCTCACCACTATTATTCAACATAGTTTTGGAAGTCCTAGCCACGGCAATCAGAGAAGAAAAAGAAATAAAAGGAATACAAATTGGAAAAGAAGAAGTAAAACTGTCACTCTTTTCAGATGACATGATACTATACATAGAGAATCCTAAAGATGCCACCAGAAAACTACTAGAGCTAATCAATGAATCTGGTAAAGTTGCAGGATACAAAATTAATGCCCAGAAATCTCTTGCATTCCTATACACTAATGATGAAGTATCTGAAAGAGAAATTAAGGAAACACTCCAATTTAACATTGCAACATAAAGAATAAAATACCTAGGAATAAACCTAGCTGGGGAGACAAAAGACCTGTATGTAGAAAACTATAAGACACTGACAAAAGAAATTAAAGATGATACCAACACATGGAGAGATATACCATGTTCTTTGATTGGAAGAATCAATATTGTGAAAATAACTATACTACCCAAAGCAATCTACAGATTCAACGCAATCCCTATCAAATTATCAGTGGCATTTTTTACAGAACTAGAACAAAATATCTTAAAATTTGTATGGAGACACAAAAGACCCCGAACAGCGAAAGTGGTCTTGAGGGAAAAAAAACGGAGCTGGAGGAATCAAGCTCCCAGATTCAGACTGTAATACAAAACTACAGTAATCAAGACAATATTGGACTGGCACAAAAACAGAAATATACATCAGTGGAACAGGATAGAAAGCCCAGAGATAAACCCATGCGCCTATGGTCAACTAATCTATGACAAAGGAGGCAAGGATATACAGTGGAGAAAAGACAGTCTCTTTGATAAGTGGTGCTGGGAGAACTGGACAGCTACATGTGAAAGAATGAAATTAGAACACTCCCTAACACCATACACAAAAATAAACTCAAAATGGATTAGAGACCTAAATGTAATACCACTCTAAAACTCTTAGAGGAAAACATAGGAAGAACACTCTTTGACATAAATCACAGCAAGATCTTCTTTTGATCCACCACCTTGAGTAATGGAAATAAAAACAAAAATAAATAAATGGGACCTGGGGCCTCCCTGGTGGCGCAGTGGTTGAGAGTCCGCCTGCCGATGCAGGGGACGCAGGTTTGTGCCCCGGTCAGGGAGGATCCCGTATGCCACGGATCCCTGGTGGCGCAGTGGTTGAGAGTCCGCCTGCCGATGCAGGGGACGCAGGTTTGTGCCCCGGTCAGGGAGGATCCCGTGTGCCGCAGAGCGGCTGGGCCCGTGAGCCATGGCCGCTGAGCCTGCGCATCCAGAGCCTGTGCTCTGCAACGGGAGTTGCAGTGAGAGGCCCGCGTACCGCAAAAAAAATAAAAAATAAAAATAAATAAATAAACACATGGGACCTAATGAAACTTAAAACTTTTTGCACAGCAAAGGAAACTACAAACAAGATGAAAAGACAACCCTCAGAATGGGAGAAAATATTTGCAAATGAATCAAAGGACAAAGGATTGACCTCAAAAATATATCAACAGCTCATGCAGCTCAATATTAAAGAAACAAACAACCCAATCCAAAAACGGGCAGAAGACCTAAATAGACATTTCTGCAAAGAAAACATACAGATGGCCAGGAAGCACATGAAAAGCTGCTCAACATCACTAATTATTAGGGAAATGCAAATCAAAACTACAATGAGGTATCACTTCACACCAGTTAGAATGGGCATCATCAGAAAATCTACAAACAACAAATGCTGGAGAGGTGTGGAGAAAAGGGAACCCTCTTGCACTGTTGGTGGGAATGTAAATTGATAGAGCCACTATGGACAACAGTATTGGAGGTTCTTTAAAAAACTAAAAATAGAATTACCATATGCTCCAGCAATCCCACTACTGGGCATATACCCAGAGGAAACCATAATTCAAAAAGACACATGCACCCCAATGTTCATTGCAGCACTATTTACAATAGCCAGGTCATGGAAGCAACCTAAATGCCCATCGACAGACGAATGGATAAAGAAGATGTGGTATATATATATATATATACAATGGAATATTGCTCAGCCATAAAAAGGAACGAAATCGGGTCATTTGTTGAGACGCGGATGGATCTAGAGACTGTCATACAGAGTGAAGTCAGAAAGAGAAAAACAAATATGGTATATTAACGCATATATGTGGAACCTAGAACAATGGTAGAGATGAACTGGTTTGCAGGGCAGAAATTGAGACACAGATGTAGAGAACAAACATATGGACACCAAGCGGGGAAAGTGGCAGGGGGTGGGCTTGGAGGTGTGATGAGTTGGGCCATTGGGATTGACATGTATACACTGATGTGTATAAAATTGATGACTCATAAGAAACTGCTGTATAAGAAATTAATTAATTTTTAAAAAACATCACAATCAGTGAGCCTGCACTCTAGAGCCCGCATGCCACAACTACTGAAGCTTGCATGCCTAGAGCCCAAGCTCCACAACAAGAGAAGCCACCGCCATGAGAAGCCTGCGAGCCGCAACGGAGTAGCCCCTGCTCATCCCAACTAGAGAAAGTCCACGCACAGCAACGAAGACCCAAGGCAGCCAAAAATAAATAATTAATTTTAAAAATTAAAATAAAAGACTGAATCATGAAGAAATAAAACAACCTGAACAGATAAAATTATTATTAAGGAGACTGAATCAGTTCTCAAAAACTTCCCCCCCAAAAGTACCAGGGCTATGTCCAGTAAAAACTAAAACAAATTGTAAAACAACTATACCCCAATAACAAAAAAGAAACATTTCCTATAATTATCAATCCCATTAATAAATCCAGATATAAAACATGTTGATATTCTTTTTATTTAAATAAAATACTGGAACTAGATGCCTTCACTGGTGAATTCTATCAAACTTTTTTTTCTCTATCGAACTTTTAAAAGAAGTATTAATACTAATTATTTTTAATTGGGTAAATCTTATAAATCTATTTGTGGATGATACTTTGTATTTTAGAAATACACTAGGGGAGACATACACAAATGATATAAAATAAGTTAGAGCTATCGGTCCTGAATCTCTGATGTCTGAAAATATTTATCATTTTAGTTGAGCTATGTTTCAGAAATTTAACACAATTGAGCATACATTAATAATATGATTCTTGTAGACTTTTTGGAAATTACAAAGAAGTGATAAAGAAGAGCATGTCTGTTACATGAGTGGGGAGTATAATGGAAACACAGAAGAACAAGCCTCGACTGATTACAACCTCCACTTGACAAGCCAATATCTTCAATGCACGAAGGGGATGATGTTCATTTTCCAAAGCAAACTACAAGCAAAGGAAAACTTAGACGAAAACTAAGTTTCCAGATTTACCATGACGGTTTATGCACATTTCTCAGAGAATCACACCAAACCCTTACTAAACATAAAAGAAGTATATGAACTTCATAGCAGAGGAGTCTTGCAGAAAACACCTGAACAAGGGCACATCAGGTGTAATGGGACAAACAATTATCAGGTCACTGAAGCACACAAGACACATTATCCCTACTGTGGTACTGTGGGTGAAATACGTGAGAAAATCATAATCTGAAACTATCATGAAAAAATATCAGTTTTACGCAAATTGCAGACCACATACACCTCCCATGTTCTCTGACTCTAATACTGTATTTAAATAGTCTTTCTTATCAATATACAGAGCAAATCTGTCCTAGTTACTTTTTTTCCCCAGAACTTTGAGTTATCTGGACCACTAACGCCATCCCACTTAAAAGTGCATTCACCCTGTGGTGCTAAGCTGACGTTGCATTCAGACGTACATTAATCATTCCACTCTGCCCTTCTTCACTAATATCTCAACATCTGAAATTATCCCAGAGGGAGTTTGGGATATTAATGGCTTCCCATGTTGATCTTTCACAAAAGGAATAATTTCAATAGTTGAAGGTCGTTAATTCATGGTGAGAATTCTCCATGCTCTGTAGGGAGCCTGGATGCAGACAATGGGGAAAAGGCTCTGGAACACAGGGGAGAAGTACTGTAAAGAGCTGACTGCCTATCAGAAGAAGGAGAAAAACAAGTAGTTGAAAACAACCTTGTTAGGCAGGAACATCAGAAGTAGAAAATGAAAGGTTTGCAGGTTCTCAATCCATGACATTTCAGGAGAAAAAGCAGACACAGTCTCTGACCCTGAACAGGACGTTTACCTGAGAAGCTGCCATTTTATCCTTTTCTTCCTCCTGCTCTGGGTTGTTTTCTCATCGATATTATGTTGAGGAATCACATCAGTATCTTGAGAATATGTCTTCAATGGCATCAGCGTATGTCTTTAATGGCATCAGCACAGCTCCTTCACCTGTTCCCACCATACCCACAGGCAAAAGGACAGTGAAATGCCAACCTTTTGAAAAAGAGAGATTCAGGAACAATGAGCTCCTGCATGGAGACCAAAGAGTGAGGTTTTTCTTTCCTGTCTAAATGTGCTCTCCCCTCACACAGAGGCCCAAAAACTCTGCTACAGAATAGAGAAAGTGGGCTACACACCTCTGCCCCTTCCAATCCCATGTAGAGCAGACACCGATGCCTCTCCAATGGCAAAAGGACCAAAGACTGGAAGCAACACTCACCAAGGAACCCAGCAGCCCTCGTGCTTAAACAGGACCTAAATTTAGAATCACCTGGAGTTAAAACGATGCAAATGCTCCCACCCAGATCAATAGATAGACTCAGTGGGGAGGGTACAGGTGATGTTATTTCTAAATACTCACCATGTAATACTAGTGGGAAACTGCATGGGAACCACACAGCAAACATTTCTTCCAAAGCTTTAAGGTGCTTACAAATTGGGGGGGAATCAGGGCCCCACTCTAAATTATGATTCGCCTGTGGGGCTCATGAAATGGCATCTTTAACAAGTTTGTTGTTGGTGCAGATGTTACTCCTCAGACCCGTATCCAGTAGCACTGAGCTAGAGCTACCAGGCAGAGCACACCTGAGACCACTGAGCAGCGTGAAGGTTTCAGATAAGAACTTCCAGAAGTGCAGGTTCCCTGGGCCTGATTCCTAGGGGCTGAGCCCCTCCTGGAATAGCTGTGGCCTTGCTGTTGTCTAAGGGAGATGCTGCTGGGTTGGTGGAAATCACATGGTGGGTTTAGGGTTGTGTGAGGGGTGGCCCGTAGAAATCTACCCAAAGGTAGCCTTAGTCCTCAGGTCCTTTAGCCCCCTCTCCTCTCAGGGCCCACTTGGCCCACAGGACTACCAGAGAAGGGCATGACCACCTGTCCTCAGGTGAGCTGAGACTCCCTACCCCCAAAGATCCAGAGCATGAAGTTGTTTGCATCACAGATTTGTTTGAAAATAAACCAAATGCAGCAACAGAGAGTGGATTAACATTTCGTGTTGGGAATGGACAGAAGCCTTTGAAAATTATGCCATGAATCCATAGGTGGTGATTCACAAAGGAAGTCGTGATCTATGTTAATAAAGCACATTATAACTGAATCAACAGATCAGAATTTTTGGTTTGTTGTATGTCTATGTGTGTGGCTTACAAACTGTGGCGCCAGTTTGTTCTCCCCATCCCCCCCTTATTTATTTTTACTTTCTCACATCTTTAAAGTGCATTGATTAAGGTAAAAATTAGAGAAAAGCACATCTACTTTTTCAAATATTCTTTGAGAATATTGAATCTTTTAAATTTTTCCCTTAATTAAAATTTTTTTTAAATTTTTATACAATTTTTAAAGGTTACTTTCCATTTACAGTTATAAAATATTGGCTGTTTTCCCTGGGTTGTACAATACATCTCTGAGCCTATCTTACACCCAATAGTTTGTACCTCCCACTCCCCCACCCCTATAGGGCCCCTCCCGCCTCCCCACTGGTCACCACTAGTTTGTTCTCTGTACCTGTGAGTTTGCTTCTTTTTTGTTATATTCATTCATGTGTCGTATTTTTTAGATTCCACATATGTGATATTATACAGTACTTGCCTTTCTGTCTGACTTATTTCCTTAGCAAAGTCCCCTCCAAGTCCACCCATGTTGCTGCGAATGTCAAAATTTCATTTTTTCATGGTTGAGTAGTAGTGTGTTGTACATATACACCACATCTTCTTTATCCATTCATCTGTTGATGGGCACTCAGGTTTCTTCTCTATCTTGGCAATTGCAAATAGTGCTTCTATGAATATTGGGGTGCATGTATATTTTTGAAATAGTGTTTTGGGTTTTTCTTGGATATACATCCAGGAGTGGAATCGCTGGGTCATATGGTAGTTCTATATTTAGTTTTTTGAATCTTTTAGTGTATCCCAATAATTGTTTCATAATCCACATACCAGTGTATTTAAAATTTTAAGTGATTTTTATTTTATTTTTTTTTCTTTTTAAGTGATTTTTAAAAGAGCTTTTTTTTTTTGGCCACACTGGTTGCAGGATCTTAGTTCCCCAACCAGGGATTGAATCCCAGACCAGGGATTGAACCTGGGTCACAGCAGTGAAAGTGCCAATTCCTAACCACTGGACCACCAGAGAATTCCCAAACAAATTAGACTTTAAAATAAGGACTGTTAAAAGAGACAAAGAAGGATACTACATAATGATCAAGGATCAATCCAAGAAGAAGATATAACAATTTTAGGTATTTATGCACCCAACATAGGAGCACCTACATACATAAAGCAAATATTAACTGACATAAAGGGAGAAACTGATAGTAACACAATAAAAGTAGGGAACTTTAAAATCTCACTTATAACAATGGACAGGTCATCCAGACAGAAAATCAGTAAGGAAACCCTGGCCTTAAAGGACACATTATTAGACCAGATGGATGGATGTATATATACGAAACATTTCACCCAAAAGCAGCAGAATACACTTCATTTTCAAGCACACACTGAGCTTTCTCCAGGATAGATCACATGCTATGCCTCAAAACAACCCTCAGTAAATTTAAGGAAATTCAAATCACAACAAGTTTATTTTCCAAGCACAATGTTATGAGACTACAAATCGACTCTAAGAAAATAACTGCAAAAAACACAAACACGTGGAGGCTAAACAATATGCTACTGAACAACCAATGGATCACTGAAAAAAATCAGAGAGGAAACAAAAAATACCTAGAGACAAATGGAAATGAAAACACAACGATCCAAATCTACGAAACACAGCAAAAGCAGTTCTAAAAGGGAAGTTTACAGTGATACAAGCTTACCATAGGAAACAAGAAAAATCTCAAATGTACAATCTAATCTTACACCCAAAGGAGTGAGAAAAAGAAGAACAAAGCTCAAAGTTAGTAAAATTTTTAAAAATCATAAAGATTAGAGCAAAAATAAATAAAATAGAGATGAAAAATCAATAGAAAAGATCAATGAAACTAAGAGCTGGTTCTTTGAAAAGATAAACAAAATTTAGCCAGACTCGTCAAGAAGAAAAGAAAGAGAGGCCCCAAATCAGTAAAATCAGATATGAAAAAAGGGAAGGTACCACTGACACCACAGAAACACCAATGAGCATGAGACGACCATGAACGATTATATGCGAATGAAATGGACAACCTAGGTGAAATGGACAAATTCCCAGAAATGTACAATCTCCCAAAACAGAATGAGGAAGAAATAGAAAATATAATCAGATGAATTACCAATAATGAAATAGAATGAGCTGTTCAAAAAAACTTCCAACAAACATAAGTCCAGGAGCAGATGGCTTCACAAGCGAATTCTACCAAACATTTAGAGAAGAATTAACACCTGTTGTTCTCCAACTGTTCCCAAAAATGGCAGAGGAAACTGCAGTCAGGAATTGTAGGGTTGGGGGAAATGGGTGCAGGGTCATGAGGAAACTAAGGACACTTGGTAACTGATGACTGGAACATCTGGCGGCATTAGACATACAGGACACAAGAAATGGGCTGAAGTCACTGGTAGGAGAGGAGGATAAAGGGCAAGGGAGAAGGAAGATAAGAAGGATAAAAGGCTTGGGAGCAGTAGAAGGGGAGGAGGGTTGGGTTGAGAGCTCTGGAATCCGGAGGATAGAGGTTTCATGGGGATGGAGGTCTAAAATGCACAGGATGGACGTGGGAGAGCAATAAAGAAGGCTAAAAGGGGAAGAATTCATTCTAGAGATAACTAAAGGTCACAGAGGCAGAGAGACTGAGGTCACAATGAGGAACAGAGGATGGTGGAGTAGAGGGATGGAGGTGGGTGATGCTGGTTGCAGCGGGTGGAGGGTCATGAATTTTTTCTCCTGTTTAAGCGAACAAAACTTAATCCAGAGTCAAGGCACTTTGCGAAAATAAATTACGGACAACCAATCACACACAACAAGCAAGGCTTTCCCAAACTAAGGTGACTGGTTAAGATACAATCAATTATTATCCTTGCTTTGATGTGGTGTCTTCTTTAGAAAAACCTCTCCCCGAGTTCCTGCAGATAAAGTGTTCCTAACCACCTTTGATTTGAGGCTGCTGGAACTGAATAGAGGTCGGCTCAAATGAACACTTGAAAACTGGAATGCTCATAAATTAACATTTTAACACACAGTGCCACATTTCATTTTGAGCACTAGCACCTCGTCTAGTCCCTAAACACCTTGCTCAGGTGCAGCGTGGCCTGAGGACTCAGGGTGGAGTCTCTCCCCGCTTCTCCCTGCCCCCACTCACTCACGCCAACAACACACCAGCACAGCTGTGCCCTCACTTGACCAGACTGCACCCTTGATAGTAACACCACACGGCCCGCACCGGCAGTCTCCCACCGCGTGCTGAGCAGTGCACAGAGGACTTCTGGCACACACCCGCCCCTCCCAGGGCCAAAACTTCCAGTCACAGGCTCCTCCCTTCACCAGCCCTGGGCTCAAGATCGCCAGCCTTGAATTCCATTTTAATGGAGCCCACACACCTGAGTTCGCAGTTCAGGCAAGCTGGTACCACAATCTGTAGCACAGGCCAGTTCTCCCTCTGACCCGTGTTGTTACCCCTTGGGTTTTGACAGCCTTCCCTTTTTTGGCCTCTTCTTTAGCCCAAACCTTCACACAGGCACAGGCAGGGAATGCAGGTGAAACTCATAAGGACTTGAATCTAGTGCCTCTAACAATGCATATGACCCAAGAGCAGGCTGGAATCAGGGACTGGCCACCCAGAATCACCCTGAGTAATATAAACACATAAGGCACTCGTCAGTCCCACCTCTAGAGCAGCCCATCGGATGCCACAGATTCCTGTTTCACACTTTGGGCTTTACATTGCAGGTACAGCTCTGCTGCCCCAGAATTTCCAACCATAATATAGTCCCTCTTCCAAAATCAGACTTGCAGAGCCTAATGGGAAAGGTCAATTCAGATTCCGTTTAAAAGGACCACTTAAACAAACAAACGAACAAAAAAGTCCTGCCATGGCTCCGCCCCCATTCCTTGGTCATCCTTTTCTGAGCAGTTCAGAGACCAGAGTTCCTGAAAACTCTGCCACCTTTGTGAATGGATCTGGCATTCATAATTTTTGATGCTCATACTCAGATAAAGGGGAGTAAAGAACTTGAAATTTGGTGGGTGGATTTTATGTTTATCATCCGTGATAATGAAAGAGAAAAGACAAAGATAATCTCTACTCCCAGGAAGGCAAGCCCAACAACTAAATCCTCCTGGGAAAGATGAACATAGAATATCCAGTTCCCAGCAGATTACGACAATCAACTCTCATAATGTGAGGATGTTAGCACAGTGCCTTGAACACAGTGCATCCTCACATACCTGTGAGTATACAGCAGATCCTCATGAAACATTCCTTTCATGAATGAATAAATGTTTCCCCATAACAGTCTTCCTCAGACCCCACTGCTTTCTCTAGTCCGTGCTCAATTTGAAAGTGGTGAGCAGAGAATGTCATCTTTTCAGGAGTTGTTAGTGGTCTTCACTGGGGACAAGCAGTATTTGTGTTCGGACAGGCACTCAGGCGCTGTTCTTGATTTCTCTAGATTAATGCTGCTGAAAATGAGGTCTACGGTAAGCGACTTCAGTGGTTGCTCAATGTGCAAATTAATGACCTTCATCCCAACTTGGAGACTCATAACGTCTGAGTATGGGACCCCAGTATCTGTTTTTAAGGGGACACATAAGTGATTTGTATAGATATATGAAATTCTGGTGAGCAATGCTCCCCAAAGTCATTTTCAGCCTTGACTCCCCATTGGAATCATTTATGTATATTTTAGAATTACCACCCCGTGTCCCACCCCCCGTAGATTCTGTCAATTAGTCTTTGGCAGGACCCAGGATCAATGATATCTTAATGAAGTGGCCCAGGTTATTCTATCATGAGGTTAGGGTAAACACTGTGAGGCTCCCAGCTTCATTTCTGATGACCTAGTACAGGGTCTGGTCCATGGGGAAGCCTGGTCTACATAGACTTGAATGGGGGACACTCAGTGTGTCTCACATTCCCAGGGCTGTAGTGGAATGTGTACGTGTTTCTAGGAGACAAGTACCTCCGAAGACAAGGGAGGAGAAACTCACATAAACTCCATAAAAGAACTTTGTATGTGCACAGATTTTCCCAGGCCCCCAAAAGCAATGGAATAACATCCAGAACATGCAGACCCCCAGAGGCCATGGGGAAGCCTTTGGCTCTCACTCTGATTGCCATGGAAGGTCACTGGAGCAAAAGGAAAACCCTTAGAGGATTTAGGAGCAGGATACGAGTAGAGCAGGATAAGTACCTTTGTGACAGCAAGAGACATACACCTGGGCTTCTCAAAATAATTTCCATTGAAGCAGAGCCTCCCAAACAACATTTTAAAGCCTCGCTTCCTCCTTCACCTTTGTACATCACTCCTGTGTTATCTGCTTTATTCATTCCCACCTACCTGGGTGTATGACTGTTATCTCCCTTTCTTCACATCCCCAGGCTCTTTGCTCAAAAAAGGTGACCACAGGCTTCCCTGGTGGTGCAGTGGTTGAGAGTCTGCCTGCCGATGCAGGGGACACGGGTT
>NW_006779034.1:22783-31334 GCF_000442215.2 Lipotes vexillifer | reverse complement strand
TCCGGGAAGATCCCACATGCCGCGGAGCGGCTAGGCTCGTGAGCCATGGCTGCTGAGCCTGCGCGTCCAGAGCCTGTGCTCCACAACGGGAGAGGCCACAACAGTGAGAGGCCCGCGTACCAAAAAAAAAGGTGACCAGGTTCAGCTTAGAGACAGCAACACCTATTTATGAAACAAAGGAACATATTACTCATCCTGGAGATTCTACAATTTCCAATCCAGTACTGCGTTCAGTAGAGAAGAGAGAACACTATAAATTATAGAAAGTTACTTCACCAAATGGTATTTCCTGACAGCCTCTTTAAACCACTTAGGAAGCATTTCTAATTTGCAGATCCTTAACTCTACTTCCAAGTAGTACTCAAATCAAAAATAAGGAATGGATAGTCGATTTTAAGATATGGGCAACAATATCTCATTTCATTTTAAAAACCTAGAATCATCACTGATCTACAGTGAAAGATGCAGATCAACTCAAGAAATGAGAAGGACAGGATGAAACCTCATGAAGATTTTTTTTTGCATCAACAAACCCCTATTTCCTTGAAATGATTTCATTTCTCATTTGTGCTCATTATATTATAGCATTTTAAGATACCTGAATATATACTATGGGACTCTTCTTTTCCTGGAGATACAAAAAGTAAGAAACTAAGAGAATAACGGTGAAATGACAATGCAATTGAAAGGAAATTTACAGAACATTTACTAACAAAAGCCTGAACAAAGGTGAGAGCCTTCATTTTCCAAAGCAATCTACAAGTAAAGGGAAATGAAGTAGACAGGGAGTAGTCATATGAAATGTGATAGTTTATGCACATCTCTCAGTAAATCCCTCCAAGACCCTATAATTGGAATATTATTAGCTTTTCAGTCGAGGAATCTGGCAGACAGCCCCTGAATCAAGTGAACAAAATTAACATCAGCTGTACTGGGACAAACTGATATCAGCTGGGACGAACTGATATCAGCTGATCAATGCAGGCAGGACTCATCATCATTGCTGGGATAGTTTTGAAAAGCCATCCCAAAACATTAATCTCATCATGAGAATACGGTTAAGCACATTTAAAACCACAAAGAGCTTCCATGTCCTGTACTCTTGTGTATTTTAAATAGGAAGTCTTTCCTTGAGGAAATTTAGAGTTCTCTTCCTTTTTCAGAACTTTGGGTTATTCTGGGCCATATAGCCATCAGCTTTACCGGTGCATTTTCATTATCCTTGACTACACAGACTGATGCTGCATCCACACAGGACCTAAATATTATATATTCTCCTTCTTTACTGATATCCCAGGACCCAACCTCATACTCAGTGGGAATCTTGTGTATCAACACATCCCCAAGTTGATATGACAAAAAGGGATATTTCTCAACATTTGCACATCAGTAATTTATGGTAGGAATTCTTTATGCTCTAAAGGGAGCCTGGATGGAGAAAATGGAGAGAAGGCGATGGGATATAAGTGAGGAATATCCTAAAGATCTAACGTTGGCTATCATTAGAGAAAAAAGAAAAGTATTAAAAAATAAATGTTAGGAAGGACCACCAGAGGTAGAGAAGTAAATGTTTGCAAGTTCTAAATACATGGGATTTCAGCAAGAAAAGGGGACACAGCCGCTGATCTGGGTCACAAATTTTACCTGAGAACCTGCCATTTCTTCCTCTTCCTCCTCCACTTCTAGGTTCCTTTCTCAGGCAATATTATGTAGATACCTGGCACCTGTACATCCTTGAGGGCATCATCACGGCGCCTTCACCTGCTACCCCCATCTCAGAGGCAGGAGGCCCCTGAAATGCAGAAAGACCATGCTCCCCTCTCCTTTGTCACATGACAGATTCAGGAAGAAATGCGCTCCTACATGAAGGCCAAGGATATTCTCATTCCCTGTTTTCATACGCCCTTCTGTCTCACAGTCAGCCAGGAATGCTGCTATAGCAATGGGGTATGTGGGGTGCACGGCCCAGACCTACCCACCCAGACTCTACTACCTTTCCTTAAACCAAAGGCTGGACTCAAGTCTCACACCACAGAAATATGAGAACCCTCTTGCATAACCCTGGTTTCACCCTGGAATTGCCTGGGAATGTAATTAAAGCGAATTTATTTGTAATCTATATAAATCATGTTCACCTGAAACTATGTTGAAACCCTGAATCAAATACAATATTGTATGTCAATTATACTTCATTTTTAAAAAATGCACACTCACCCAAGCCAGTAGACAGAATCTGTGAGGGAGGTCACAGGTAATAGTAGTAATTAAAACTCTCCAAGTCATCTTTATTGTAAGCCTAGAGCGCAAAGCACTTATGTAAATCTTGCCTTTCAAACTTTAATATGCATACAAAGCATTCAAGCACCCATGGAAAAAACTGGGATTCTGCAGGTTTGGAGTGGGGCCCATGAATTGGCAGCTTTAACAAATTTCTTCCTTGTACCGAGGATGCTCCCCCAGACCAGCAGGCACACCACACCTCAGCCCCTTCCACCAAATACCTTATCTCAAAGTGACTATTATTGGTTCTGTGTACTTAAAAAATTATTCACAACCTAAAAGTTGAGAGTTATGTTTTATTCAGCGGGAATTTTTAGGGCTTGAAGCCCGGGAGGCAGAATCTCAAGTAACCCTGAGAACATTGCTCCGAGGAGGCGAGGTGGGGAGCCAGGTTATATAGACATTTTGCAACAAAGGGCAGGTAGTAAGGAACATAAAAGGATTATTGTTAATTCAAGAAAACCAGATATCCCAAGTTAAGGAATTTAGCGCTTTTCTATGTATGGGAAGATGCAAGAGTCTGGGCTCACTGAAATCATTCCTTTGACATGCACCTCGGCTATCTGAGGCCAGTATCCTGTATTTTCACATTCTGAGTTTCCCTCAGGGCTCACGGTCGGGAGTGGCTGCAGTCTGATGGCTGCTAGATGGCAGCTATTCTTTCCTTCCTGAGTTCCCTCAGGGCTCACCAGGTCTCATTGGAGGGCTGCAAGTGCTGATGACTGTGACATCCTTTGTTTACTGATATGGCAGGAAATACTCCTTTTCTCAGTTCCAAGAAAGACCACCATCAACATCTTGAAGGATCACATGTTTGGCTGGCACTTTAAAGTTTACAGAAGGCAATAAAGGCTATAACATCTGAGTAAGTCTATTTGTTAAACAACACGTATATAGTCATTAGTGCAACGATTATTGAACATCTACTATGTGTTTACAAGTAGGTTATGGTTTTGGAAACCTCATGGATATTATTGGAATTAATCTTCATAATACCCTGGGATTTTGGCACTAGGAGTCTCATAAATAACCATGAGGACATAGATACTAGGACTCACCTTTCTCTCTCTTCTTCTGTTTCCCTATCATTGATTTTTTTAAAAAAGTGTTTGCAGGACTTCCCTGGTGGCACGGTAGTTAAGAATCCACCTGCAAATGCAGGGGACATGGGTTCGATCCCTGGTCCGGGAAGATCCCACATGCTGCAGAACAACTAAGCCTGTGTGCCACAACTACTGAGCCTGTGCTTTAGAGCCACAACTATTGAGCCAGCATGCCACAACTACTGAAGCCTAGAGCCCATGCTCCGCAACAAGAGAAGCCACCACAATGAAGCCCATGCACTGCAAGGAACAGTAGCCCCCGCTCGCCTCAACTAGAGAAAGCCTGTACGCAGCTACAAAGACCCAACACAGCCAAAAAAAAAATTGTTTGCATACGATAGAAGCTTCCTCTTAATTCAGCTCCGCCTTAATTCCGGTAACCTGTCTTTAGGTAAGGTCTCCAAACAGGGGTGTGGAAACGGGAGGAAGAGACTCAGATGAAAAGCAAAGAAGGAAGTTTCAGGAGAACTTGCAAGAGAAAAAAAAAAGGCCACAGAGATGAGCAGAGCCTGATCCACAAAAATACCAGCGCTTTCACAAGCCCTGCATTCATGGCCATCAGCTACGTTTTCAACATACCTACAGCCACCCAGGCCTAGAGGCGGAAAACTGCAAGCCCAGGAGTCAAGCCAGGTATTACAGGATCCAGAGTCCTGCCTCTGGAGAAATAAAGGGAAGTCAGCCGGCAGACAGCCTTCACTCTGTCCAGCCACTAGGCCACCAGATCGGGCTGGAAGGGCCCCCATCAAATGACGAAAGCAGACCTCTGTCCCCTATTTGAGGCGAGGCAACTTGAGCCAGAGGGTCAAAGCCACTCTGTAACCAAGCCCTCAGGTCTGCCCGCGACCTTGAAGTTGCTCCAAAGCCTTCTCCTGGCCCTGAGGCCCAGCCAGGGAGCCTTAGCTGGGTTGCACCAGTCCTCTGGCGCCGCCTGGCGGATGTCCGCTGGAACAACAACTCTCAGCCCTTCAAACAGCCTCCCTCCCCTGCCCTGGGGGCTACACTGGCCTCGGGCACCAGCCCGCCTGATTACCTATCTCCCCTTCCTCTAAGGACAGTGAAGTGCCCCACTTAGGGTCCTACTGTCTCTCAAAGTTTCCCAGGGCACTCATCCCTCCCTACAACACCCCATTACTTTATTCCAATTAGGCCTTAAAGTGACTTGATGTGACCTGGCTTTCAATCAATCAGCTCCCGCTCAATTCAGGTGCCCTGGCTTTAAGTGAGGTCCACAAACAGGGGTGTGGGACAGGAGGAAGAGGCTCAGATGATAAGAGAAGAAGGAAGTTTCGGGAGATCTAGCAAGAGAAAGAAAGGGCACAGGGATGAGCAGAACCTGACCCACAAAATACCAGCGCTTTTACAAGCTCTGCACTCACTACCAACAGCCTCGTTTTCAACATGCCAACACCCACGCAGGCCTACAGCTTCAAAAGTGCAAGTCCAGGGCTTCCCTGGTGGCGCAGTGCTTGGGAGTCCGCCTGCCGGTGCAGGGGACGCGGGTTCGTGCCCCGTTTCGGGAGGATCCCACATGCCGCGGAGCGGCTGGGCCCGTGAGCCGTGGCCGCTGGGCCTGCGCATCCGGAGCCTGTGCTCCGCAAATGGGAGAGGCCGCGACGGTGAGAGGCCCGCATAACGCAAGAAAAAAAAAAAAAGTGCAAGTCCAAGAGTCAAATAGGGTATTTCTTGGCCTGGAGAACAAGGGCAGTCAGACCTCAGACAGCCCGTCAGGCTTGTAAGGCCCACTGGCCTGAGGCAGGGGAACGCAATCCTTCTCACAGGTTGCATCTGACCGAAACATTCCGGACCACCCAGTTCCAGAAACTGACCTGGAGACTTTCCGGACCACCAGTTCCAGGAACTGACCTGGTTCCGGACCACCAGTTCCAGGAACTGACTTTCCATCCGGCCCAGCCTTCCCGCCTTTCGAGGGGCGGGACTAACGGTCCCAAGACTGATGCAACTGGCACCGGATATTGCCACGATACCGGAAGAGAACACCAAATAAGGAATAACCTGCGCCCTCCCGGATTCACCACACCCCTTTCCCTTCTTCCCCTATAAATTCTGCCCAAACCCGCACCGGGGCGCGACTTCTCTGGTTCCCTTCTCTGGGACCAGTGAGCCTCGCCCGGGAGCGTTCCCAAATAAACCTTGTCTAAGCTCTCCCCCATTTCTTGGTGCCGTTCCTTACAAGGCTGTCTGGCCACAGAACACCCAGCCAGGCTGGAAATACCCCGATCGCATGCTTAGGCAGAACTCTGCCCCCTCTCTGAGGCGAGGCAGTTTGAGCCGGTGATTCACAGGTGCCCACTACCCAACCCGTCTTCTCTGGGCACACCCTTGGGGTTCCTCCAAGCTCACCACCTAGCCATTGGGTTCCCCCCAGAAGTCGCAGCTGCGTTCCCCTGTGCTCTGGCGCTATCTGGCGGACATCCACTGTAACAACAACTCTCAGCCCTTCCTCCGGCCTCCCTCCCCAGCCCTGAAGGCTCCACTGGCCTTGAGCACCATTATGCCTGATTTCTTTCCTCCTCTGCCTCCAAATGCAAAGAAGTGCCCTGTGAGGGGGGTATTTTTTCTCTCTCAGCGTCTCCCCAGGCACTCACCCCTCCCTAACCCATCGCACTATTTTCAATCAATCGGCCCCATGAAGTCACGTGACGTGATTCCTGCTTTAAATCCAACCAGTTTCCCCTTAATGCAGCTGGCCCTGCTTTAGATCTGGTGTGGCCGGGACCGGTGTGGCAACAGGAGGAAGCAGCTCAGATGGAAAGGGAAGGACGAAGTTTTCAGAGAGCTCTCCAGAGAAAGAAAGAATACACAGGGATGAGCATAGCCCACCCACCAAAATACCAGTGCTTTTACAAGCTCCCCATTTAGGAACCCCAGCCCCGTTTTCCACATTCCAACACTCACACAGGCCTTTACCTCGAAAACTGGGAGCCCAAGATTCAAGCCAGGTATTTCTGGCTCCAGAGTTTTGCCTCTGTAGAAATAGCCAGTCAGGCTGTCCCGACCAGGCTGGAAGTGCCCCCATCGCAAGCTTCAGCTCTACCCGCTCTGTGAGAGGAGGCAATTTGAGCCAGAGAGTCAGAGGCTCTGGACAACCAACCGCTCCTCTCAGGGCTCACCCTGGGGTTCTGCCAACCCCATCTCAGAGGCTGGAGCTGCAGGTGGGCTCCGCCAGTGCTCTGCCGCCCTCTGGTGGCTGTCGGGTCTGACGCCAACGCTCATCCCTTCCTCCTGCCTCCCTCGTTTTCCCCAGCCTGGCAGCTGCACTGGTCTGTCCTCAATAAATCTTACCTTAAGGGGACTTCGCTGGTGGTGCAGTGGTTAAGAATCCACCTGCCAATGCAGGGGACACAGGTTCGAGCCCTGGTCCAGGAAGATCCCTCATGCCACGGAGGAACTAAGCCGGTGCACCGTAACTACTGAGCCCACATGCTGCAACTACTGAAGCCCCTGCATCGAGAGCTTGTGCTCTGCAACAAGAGACAAGAGATGCCACCACAATGAGAAGCCCGCACACCACAACGAAGAGTAGCCCCTGCTTGCCACAACTGCTTTTGGCCATCCTGTGTTTTCAACAGGAGGGTTATAAATGTGTGAGGTTTCTCAGTGGCTGGGGGAAGGGACAGAGAGTACCAAGTAAGGGAGGGAAAAAATGAACTACAAGACCAGAAGCACAAAAGGCAAACTGTTCCTCTTACCTCCAGCCTAATTCTCCTGGTGCCCAAACTGTGAGTTAAATTTCTTTGGAAGTTGCATTGTGTTTTTTAACGACCAAAGCAAAACTCAAACAGTAAAAGTTGACTTTGGAGTTTAATAGAAGAATGGAAGAAAATAAAGAAAAGAAAGCTGATGGTACCAAGTTATTTTTCTGGTCAGCAATTTTCCCTCACCCCCATCCCCTCCAGGACTGGAGACTGACTGACTGAAACCTTTGGAATGAACTTCACCAAGGAGCACTCACTCATGAAACTGAGTGCAGACAAGCTGATGGGATTCATTAATTGTGCTTAGTGTGCCGGATTTTCTATAATCCTTGGTTGACTTTTTTGGAACTGAAAACAGAATCCAGTTTAGAAAAAGAAAAAGAAAAAAATGGCTGTGACAAGCGAAGGTGGACAGAAAAACTGTTATAGGGACCTTAATGGATTTCTATTGCCCACAGCCATGGTTCTCACAGTGGTCTTGAGACCAGCAATTTCTTCATCACCTGGGAACTCATTGTACTAGTCTGCTTAGGCTGCTATAACAAAATACCACCAGTTGGGTGGATTAAACAACAGACATTTGTTTCCTTACAGTGCTGGAGGCTGGAAGTCCAAGATCAAGGTGCTGGCCAGTTTGGTTTCTGGTGAGATCGCTCTTCCTGGCTCTTCCTCTTTTTATACGCCACCAATCCAATCAGATTAGGAGCCCAGATTTACAACCTCATTTAGCCTTAATTATCTCCTAAAAGCCCCATCTCAAATACTGTCACATTGGGCATGAGGACGTCAACATATGAATTTGGGGGGACAGAATTCAGGCCATAGGACTCGTTACAAATGAAAATTCTGGAGCCCTGCCTCAGACCTACTGAATCAGAAATTCAGGAAATGAAGCCCTGCAATTTGTGTCTTATTAATCTCTCCAGGTTATTCACATGCACGCTAAAGCCCGAGAAGCACAGGCCTGCAGGGAAAATTCCCAACATCCCATTTCTTTTCCTCCACAATTTTTCCCATTTTTACTTTCCGACCTAATTTCTTACTGCTCTTTGACATGACCTCTGCTTCTGCTAAACTCCTTCTCACCGTAGCCTGAAGGATCATTCGTATTCTTTCAGACTCTTGTTTACTGTCCTTCCACAACTTCACATTGTCTTTCGACCTCTTTAATGAAGCATCACTTTAACATCCCAGCCAAGGTCATGTCTTCTTACTCCAGACAGCAGAAGCACTAATTGTCTGAACCAATCATTTCATATTTTTACAGATTTTACTTTCTTAGAGTTCATAGGTTATACTTGTCTGTAATTTTAGCACAAGCCTTTCCATATAAAAAGTACTTAAATCTTCAAAATATTATAGACTGTCCTGCTTATAACTCTTCTCTGTAAGTGACTCCCTACAACACCGGCTCCAATACAACACTGATTTGGGGCATCAAACAGCCCA
>NW_006779034.1:8917-19881 GCF_000442215.2 Lipotes vexillifer | reverse complement strand
CCCGTCTTCTCTGGGCACACCCTTGGGGTTCCTTCAAGCTCACCACCTAGCCATGGGGTCCCCCCCAGAAGTCGCAGCTGCGTTACCCCGTGCTCTGGCGCTATCTGGCGGACATCCACTATAACAACAACTCAGCCCTTCCTCCGACCTCCCTCCCCAGCCCTGAAGGCTCCACTGGCCTTGAGCACCAGTATGCCTGATTTCTTTCCTCCTCTGCCTCCAAATGCAAAGAAGTGCCCTGTGAGGGGGGTATTCTTTCTCTCTCAGAGTCTCCCGGGGCACTCACCCCTCCCTAACCCATCGCACTATTTTCAATCAATCAGCCCCATGAAGTCACGTGACGTGGTTCCTGCTTTAAATCCAACCAGTTTCCCCTTAATGCAGCTGGCCCTGCTTTAGATCTGGTGTGGCCGGGACCGGTGTGGCAACAGGAGGAAGCAGCTCAGATGGAAAGGGAAGGACGAAGTTTTCAGAGAGCTCTCTAGAGAAAGAAAGAATACACAGGGATGAGCATAGCCCACCCACCAAAATACCAGTGCTTTTACAAGCTCCCCATTTAGGAACCCCAGCCCCGTTTTCCACATTCCAACACTCACACAGGCCTTTACCTCGAAAACTGGGAGCCCAAGATTCAAGCCAGGTATTTCTGGCTCCAGAGTTTTGCCTCTGTAGAAATAGCCAGTCAGGCTGTCCCGACCAGGCTGGAAGTGCCCCCATCGCAAGCTTCAGCTCTACCCGCTCTGTGAGAGGAGGCAATTTGAGCCAGAGAGTCAGAGGCTCCGGACAACCAGCCACTCCTCTCAGGGCTCACCCTGGGATTCTGCCAACCCCATCTCAGAGGCTGGAGCCGCAGGTGGGCTCCGCCAGTGCTCTGCCGCCCTCTGGCGGCTGTCGGGTCTGACGCCAATGCTCATCCCTTCCTTTCCCCCGCCTGGTAGCTGCACTGGTCTGTCCTCAATAAATCTTACCTTAAGGGGAATTCGCTGATGGTGCAGTGGTTAAGAATCCACCTGCCAATGCGGGGGACACGGGTTCGAGCCCTGGTCCGGGAAGATCCCTCGTGCCACGGAGGAACTAAGCCGGTGCACCGTAACTACTGAGCCCACATGCTGCAACTACTGAAGCCCCTGCGTCTAAAGCCTGTGCTCTGCAACAAGAGACGCCACCGCAATGAGAAGCCCACGCACCACAAAGAAGAGTAGCCCCTGCTTGCCACAACTGCTTTTGGCCATCCTGTGTTTTCAACAGGAGGGTTATAAATGTGTGAGGTTTCTCAGTGGCTGGGGGAAGGGACAGAGAGTACCAAGGAAGGGAGGGAAAACATGAACTGCAAGACCAGAAGCACTAAAGGCAAACTGTTTCTCTTACCTCCAGCCTAATTCTCCTGGTGGCCAAACTGTGAGTTAAATTTCTTTGGAAGTTGCATTGTGGGTTTTAACTACCAAAGCAAAATTCAAACAGTAAAACTTGACTTTGGAGTTTAATAGAAGAATGGAAGAAAATAAAGCTGATGGTACCAAGTTATTTTTCTGGTCAGCAATTTTCCCTCACCCCCATCCCCTCCAGGACTGGAGACTGACTGACTGAAACCTTTGGAATGAACTTCGCCAAGGAGCACTCATGAAACTGAGTGCAGACAAGCTGATGGGATTCATTAATTGTGCTTAGTGTGCCGGATTTTCTATAATCCTTGGTTGACTTTTTTGGAACTGAAAACAGAATCCAGTTTAGAAAAAGAAAAAGAAAAAAATGGCTGTGATAAGTGAAGGTGGACAGAAATACTGTTATAGGGACCTTAATGGATTTCTATTGCCCACAGCCATGGTTCTCACAGTGGTCTTGAGACCAGCAATTTCTTCATCACCTGGGAACTCATTGTACTATTCTGCTTAGGCTGCTCTAACAAAATACCACCAGTTGGGTGGATTAAACAACAGACATTTGTTTCCTTACAGTGCTGGAGGCTGGAAGTCCAAGATCAAGGTGCTGGCCAGTTTGGTTTCTGGTGAGATCGCTCTTCCTGGCTCTTCCACTTTTTATAAGCCACCAATCCAATCAGATTAGGAACCCAGATTTACAACCTCATTTAACCTTAACTAACTCCTAAAAGCCCTATCTCAAATACTGTCACATTGGGCATGAAGACGTCAACATATGAATTTTGGGGGACAGAATTCAGTCCATAGGACTCGTTACAAATGAAAATTCTGGAGCCCTGCCTCAGACCTACTGAATCAGAAATTCAGGAAACGGAGCCCTGCAATTTGTGTCTTATTAATCTCTCCAGGTTATTCACATGCACGCTAAAGCCCGAGAAGCACAGGCCTGCCGGGAAAATTCCCAACATCCCATTTCTTTTCCTCCACAATTTTTCCCATTTTTACTTTCCGACCTAATTTCTTACTGCTCTTTGACATGACCTCTGCTTCTGCTAAACTCCTTCTCACCGTAGCCTGAAGGATCATTCGTATTCTTTCAGACTCTTGTTTACTGTCCTTCCACAACTTCGCATTGTCTTTCGACCTCTTTAATGAAGCATCACTTTAACATCCCAGCCAAGGTCATGTCTTCTTACTCCAGACAGCAGAAGCACTAACTGTCTGAACCAATCATTTCATATTTTTACAGATTTTACTTTCTTAGAGTTCATAGGTTATACTTGTCTGTAATTTTAGCACAAGCCTTTCCATATAAAAGTACTTAAATCTTCAAAATATTATAGACTGTCCTGCTTATAACTCTTCTCTGTGACTCCCTACAACACCGGCTCCAATACAACACTGATTTGCGGCATCAAACAGCCCATTGATCTCTGACATAACGCTACTTCCAAAGTTGCTTAATAGAAAAAATAATCTATGTAGTATTTGCTATTTATTAAATCTTTAAGTGCATCAAGTTCTATAATAAGCCCTTAGTATATTACCTCATTAAATTCTCACAACCACCCTGATATAGGCATTATGATCTTTATTTGACTGAAAAAGTCAGTGGAAACTGAAGCAGAGGATTTCAAGGAATTCCCCCAAAGTCACATACCCGAGGAGCAGCAAGGCCGAAAATTATGAATCTATGTTTCTATAACTCAAAGCATACGCGTTATTTTTACTATGTTATACTAGAGACACAGATTGAGTTTTCTGTCAACGTGTTGAATTTACTGCGAAGAACCCCAGAGTGTATGTGTCTCGCTGTAAAGATATTTCCAGGGTAGCCTTTGTAAACTCTCTATTTTCTACGCCCCTAGCGTACACATACAGACATACAGAATCACTGCTGAAAGTAAACCATCATGAAAAAAAAATTTAGGGAGGACTTGTTGAGACCACCAGATACTATTAAATGACTACAGACAACAAAGAGCTCTGTTCTATATGCTATTCTATATGCTATTTACCTGCAGACAGCCTTTGGAATTCTTTCATCTTTACATTAAAGACAACTGAAGAACTCAAAGGGAATTACTTGAAAGCTCACAAGGAGCTCTGATAAACGTTTGCCCAAAGCAATTACTGATAATTGAACACTAGAAACACTCACACACACATATATATGCATAGGAAATTGAAAAAAATCTGTAAAAACAACGGAATTTAAAAAAAATTCGTACGTTCTTAGCTTCCTTTCCCAGAAAACAGCCCAAGTGGTTATATTTTACTTTCACAGCTGTCTGCACTTTAGACTGGACTGTTAAGATAAAAAATCCACACCTATTACATTGTTTCAGTCATACCAACCACCAGCTGAGATAGTAATGAAAAGTAACACTCCATTCACAGCCTACCTGGGGTGTTCAACTCACTCAACATCTTGCAGAAATAGGTGACATATTGTTCACACGGAGGCGCTGTAAATGAGCTGAGTATTCTTCTGGATTGTAGCCCACCAACCTCATCTGCATCTGCAAGTCGTGAGACACTATGGTCCATACTTTGTCCTCTGTGGGGAGAAAAATGCCACGACGATGGGTCATTAATATGCAAATATATCTTCAAATGTCAGAAAATAAGTGAGCTATGCTTTCACTGGTGTTTTCCCCGAACTGCTGTAGAACAGAGTTAAGGACAGTAATCCTTAAAGTAACCCCTACCCTTTTCTCACACCTACATTCTGCTTCTATAGACAAGGTAGAAAATTCATGTTTTTTATTAGAAACAAACGCAAGATCTGGTTGATGCTCTAATGTCCACAGCACTGAATATGAAGCCCATTTTGTTCCAATGCCTTCCCCTCCCTGGAGCCCCTCACTCCTCACGTAGAACAGGATCAGCTCCTCCCTAAATGAACTATGTGCTCTCAAGCCTCTGGATCTTTGTACATGCTGTTTGCTCTAATCAGAATATGCATCCTCACCTTGTCAACAACGGTTCTTTTCACTCTGATCTTTCAGGTAAAAGGAGACACTGTATGCTCTGTTATTGAAATGTTCTACACATGTGGGAAGATGCAGATAAGTAATTATCTTGGTGTTTGGGACCCTGAAAATTTCACTATGTGAAAAGGAGAAGCAGATATAAGATTGATTAGGTTAAATTAAAATCCTATAGGCATTGGGCTTTCCTGGTGCTGCAATGGTTGGGAGCCCACCTGCCAATGCAGGGGACATGGGTTCGAGCCCTGGTCCAGGAGGATCCCTCATGTCACAGAGCAACTAAGCCCGTGCACCACGGCTGCTGAGCCTGTGCTCTGGGGCCCACGAGCCACAACTACTGAGCCTGCATGCCACAACTACTGAAGCCCAAGCGCATCAACAAAAACCCAATGCAGCTAGAAAGAAAGAAAAGGAAAGTAATGCCTACTCTATAACCCTCAGGACTCGGCAACCTGGGCAGGACTTACATCCCTGGAGCCTGAGCAGGTTTGGGTTTCAAGGCTGGACAGGGCTGGGGCTAATGGAGCTAGGGGAAGGACGTGCCAGCAGTTGAGCTCCCCCATGGACCTGTAGTGCCCATTCACCTCTGCATGGGACCACAATCTCCAGATCCATGCTGGTCCTCTTACAGCCAAACGAAGCCTAGTGCACCCAAAGGATGATGGACCCGCTTGGAGGGAAGAGCTGTGAAAAGGTACTGGATCTCCATGGCTCCTGCTGGTGGGGTTCCCACTTCCATCCTCCTTCCCTAGACTCACCCCACCTCCAAACCACGCACCCTCACCATAGCACATTTGCAGGGCTTGGGATTTGTCTGGGGGAGGGGGTGAAGGGTAAGGGGGAAGAGATAATTAAGACACAAACCCTTTGGTGTGTGTGTTCGGGCAACTTCCACTCTAATTTCCAACCCAGGAACTGGATGATCTCTAAGGTTCTGTTTGCCCAAGTTCCCAGAGTAGGCATGAAGAAGTGATGCCGCCTGGTGGCCGTTTTTCTTAACAACTTTAAAACCGGTGCTCAAGGGCACTTAATATTTACAAGGCCTGCAGGGCTGGAAATGACCCCTGCCCTCAAGAAATGTCCTTGGCTAGGTAATCGAAAATGGATTCAAATCAGGCCCAACTCTCAAGAAGCCAGTTTCAAGAGCTCAATTGTACTCACACTCTTATTTTTTTTTTTTTTCCGGCACGCGGGGCTCTCACTGTTGTGGCCTCTCCCGTTGCGGAGCACAGGCTCTGGACGCACAGGCTCAGCGGCCATGGCTCACGGGCCCAGCCGCTCCGCGGCATGTGGGATCCTCCCGGACCGGGACACGAACTCGTGTCCCCTATATCGGCTGGCGGACTCTCAACCACTGCGCCACCAGGGAAGCCCGTACTCACACTCTTTAAAAAAAAAAAAAATGAAAAGATGCTCAGGATCTGTCATGATTAGAGAATGCAAATAAACATAGACGAGGTGTTCCCTGGCTCCATCCCTCAAAGGTCTAAAAACAGTAAGTGCTCAAGAGGGCAGGCAGAAGAGGGAAGCCTACTATGTTGTTGGTGGGAATGTAAATTGGTAACGCCAGTATGGAGAACAGTATGCAAGTACTTAAAAAATAAAAACAGACCTACATGGAAAACTGGCGATCCCACTCCTGTTTGTATATCCAGAGGAAACCATCCTTAGAAAAGTCAATGCATCCCAACTGTCATTGCGGCACTCTTTACCATAGTCAAGGCACGGAAATGACCGAAATGCCCATCCACAGAAGAATGGATAAAGAAGATGTGCTACCTATACTCCATGGACTATTACTCAGCCAGAAAACAGAAAGAAATCATGCCATTTGCAGCAACATGGATGGACCGGGAAATGATCACACTAATTCCAGCAAATCAGACAGAGAAAGACAAATATTCCAGGATATCACTTACATGTGGAATCTAAAAACTGATAGAAATGAACTAATGTACGAAGCAAAACAGACTCACAAACATAGAAAAGAAACGTAGGTTTACCCTAGGGGGAAGTAAGGAGGAGGCAAGCAAAATTAGGAGGTTGGGATTAACACAAACACACTAATATATCTAGAATAGTTAATCAACAAGGACCTACCTGTGAGCACAGGGAACTCTACTCAACACTCTGTAATAACATACCTGGGAAAAGAATTGGAAAAAGAACAGGTGCAACTAGATGTATAACTGAATCAAGTTGCTGTAGAACCCAAATAAACAAAACATTGACTATTAACTATACTGCAATAGAAAGTAAATATAAATATATTTAAAGAAAAAAAGGAGGACTTCCCTGGTGGCGCAGGGGTTAAGAGTCTGCCTGCCAATGCAGGGGACACGGGTTCGAGGCCTGGTCCGGGAGGATCCCACGTGCTGCAGAGCAGCTAAGCCCCTGTGCCACAACTACTGAGCCTGCACTCTAGAGCCTGCAAGCCACAACTACTGAGCCCACGTGCTGCACATACTGAAGCCCACGTGCTCTAGAGCCTGTGCTCCCCAACAAGAGAAGCCATGGCAATGAGAAGCCTGCGCACCGCAATGAAGAGTAGCCCCCCACTTGCCGCAACTAGAGAAAGCCCACGCGCAGCAATGAAGACCCAACACAGCCAAAAATAATAAATAAATAAAAATAAATTTTAAAAAAATCCTATAGGCACCTCCCTGGCAGTCCAGTGGTTAAGACTCCCCACTTCCACTGCAGGGGGCACGGGTTTGGTCCCTGCTAGGGGAACTAGGATCCGGCATGCCTCAACATGGCCAAAAAAAAAATCCTATATAGTTCTGTATTTGAATTAGAAGTATCACTATAAATCCTTGATGATGTTATCTTTTTAAAAATGCAGATATATGTCCTAGCTCCATCCACTGAAAAAGTCCCCAAACAAGGACAAACCTCTGGCACCAGACTGTCATCACTGAATACCATTTTCCATTAAGAGAAAACTAGGCTCCTGGAGAAATGGCTGATTCCAGGGCTGGAACTGGGTAAGAGGAGCCTGGAACATATTGTCACATCAGAAACAAATAAACTACTGGAGACTGAGGGCTGTTCAAAAACCCCGAGGGCCAAAGACATCAATCAGAATTTCCTGCAATGAATTAAAATACATCAGGGATATTTAATTCTATGAGTTCACTGAAAAAAAAAGAAATGTTTAATTTTGGAAGATTAGTTAACACATTATTTTGGATATCAGTAAAAGAAGGCAAAAAATCCAGCATTTAGTCCATGTTACCTATATGAACTGTAATATAACTAAATGCTCCCTTTATGGAAATATTTCAGCTCATAAATGAAGGCTAAGTGATAAATTAGAGTGTCACCATTTTTTTTTTTGGCCCGGCCCCATGGCATGTGGAATCTTAGTTCCCCAAGCAGGGATGAAACCCGCACTCCCTGCATTGGAAGTGTGGAGTCTTAACCACTGGACTGTGTGTCATCATTTTGTAACTTGTAACAAGTTAGTAGGATCTAAGCAGGCTAATTCATGGCTGCTAACATATCCACAAGTGAAAGGAGAGGAGGTGTGCCTCATGGGGTTGGGAGGGGAGGGCACTTACGCAGCACTTCAGTGAAGCAAGGCAGACACAAATCAGACTGGAATTTCACCAAGCTTATAGTCCTAGCTGCCAACTTCTAGAAAATATAGAGGAAAGGAGAACATGTTAAATGGCACCAAAGGGAAATAATCAGTACAATCCATGCTGTGGAAAACCATAGAGATCATACAATCTAGTTTTTCAACAGGTAAGCAATAAATTACAAGGGAAGAGACAGACACACACACGCGCGCACACACACACACACACACACACACACACACACACACACACACACACACACAGCTATAGATTTAAAGAGATGACCTCAACTTGCCCTTAGGCAAGGGCAATAGGAGTGAGGTCTTCCTAATTCAGGAAATGGCAACTTCATTCCTCCAGTTCTCAAAAGCCTTGGAATTGCCCTTAACTTTCCCCTTTCTTCTACCTCTGCATGCAGCCTGTCAGTGACTCCAGTCTGCTCCATGTGTTCAGAATCTGGGTACCCCTCATCCCATCCCCCACCACTGCTCTGGTCGAAGTCCCTGGGGTCCCTCGCCTGCATCCCACAGGAACCTCTAACCAGCTCCTTCTTTCCACCCTTGTACCCTTGAGGCAGGAGATAGATGGGCCCCAGGCTGAGCATCTGGAGTTGTTCCCTGTGGACAGAGACTCCAAAATATCAATAGCAGGACAATCGAGAGAGGAGGCTGGGCCCTGCCCAGATAAGAGATAAAAGACCACATATCCCTCATTCTCGAAATCAAGGAAACCTCCCCGAATACACATGTGCAAAAAGGCTCCCTGGAGGGCTTCCCTGGTGGCGCAGTGGTTGAGGGTACGCCTGCCGGTGCGGGGGACGCGGGTTCGTGCCCCAGTCCGGGAGGATCCCACGTGCCGTGGAGCGGCTGGGCCCGTGAGCCATGGCCGCTGAGCCTGCGCGTCCGGAGCCTGTGCTCCGCAACGGGAGAGGCCGCGGCGGTGAGAGGCACGCGTACCAAAAAAAAGCCTCCCTGGAGGTCAAAGGGAGGGGGCACTACCCCACAGTAAGTGATGTCAACTACCCATAGACCTCTTCGCTAGAATCCATCTTGGCTAAGAGATACACACTTACACAGGGAGGACCCTGAGATAAACGAAATATGGACTCAAAACCAGGCAAAGCAAGATGATTGGTCAAAGGAAACCTGGAAGAAATGCCCCACAAGAGTGATTCAAACTACCACGCGGGTGTGACTCTCTCTCTGAACCCACCCATGTGTCTATCCACACGAAATGTACTCTTTTTCCTCCTAATAAACACTTTACTTTCTTCACTAATTTCCATCTCTTTGTGGAAATTCACTTCTACACAGCTGACGGGCCAGGGCCTTGTCACTGGCCACTGTGCCTGGTGGTCTAGTGGTTCAGATTCAGTGTTTTCACTGCCTTAACCAGACTTCAATCTCTGGCCGGAGAACTGAAACCCTGCTTCGAGCCACTGCAGGCCTAGGCCACCCAAGATCACCCTGATGCCTACGGTCAACACAGCAGCCAGGCTGAGCCTTTCAAATACAAGTCAGATTCTGACACACCTCAAAGTCTTCACGTAGCACCCAGTCTTGTCCACAGTCAAAGTCTAGTTTTTAAAATAGCCCAAGGCCCTCAGCAATCTGGCTCCTTCTTGCCGCCCTGCTAATCTCCAACTTGCTACTTGGGCTCTGGCCACACTAACCTCCTTGCATTCCTCAAACAGATCAGGCAGCCCCTTCTCGGAGACTTGCACTTGCTCTTTCCTGCGTCTAGAGCCATCTTTCCTCAGATCTCCTTGCCCCTCCTTCCCCTGCAGATCTGAGCCCCAGAGCCAAACTTCCCTTCGCTGAGTTCCACCCCTACCACAGCTGCTCTCAATCTACCTGCCCAGCTTTGCACGTATAATTTATTTTTTAATGTCTGTCTTCCTCCATTAGAAGGAAAGAAAGCAGGGATTGTTTTCAATGCTATACGCACAGTGCTTAGAATGGTAACTGGCACACAGTAGGGCTTCAAAAATGTTAGTTGAATACAAGCATGAATTAACAAGAATAAATAGAATACAAACACTTCTTAAAGTCGCTTTGGTTCAAGTTCTGCTGAACTGCCCTTCATCTATTACAACACACCTCTCTATCAGAATACTTTCCAGCTTGCTGTTCTTAAATTGATGAAAACAAGTTCAGTTATGGTGCCCCTGTAGTCATTTTCTATAGGGTAACGACTTTTCCAGTTTTATCTTTGGCCTGATCAAAACTGCCTTCCTTTAGCTCCTCTGATACAGCAAGAAAAGCTACAATTATATTTTGGTAATTCTGTCACTTTCTGAAATGATTCTTAAAACAAACTGATTGTCATTTATATCCAGACCTGCATATTTACCTTCGCCTAATTAAAAAATCATTAATTGAATTAGGTTGAAATAGGGAATTACAAATCTGACTCCATATTAGATCTGTTTCTTTTACCTTAACCTTTGTTTTCTGTTCGTTTTGCTACAAGTTATTCACTAAAGGGATGCTGCCTATAGCTGAAAATACACATAATGGCTCGTCTCTGGGAACCCTGCCCCCCATGCCTGAAGATTAAACTAACATACATTTGTTCAGCTCACAGGAAGCAACCTGACCCAGCCCACCTGTGAATGGCTGCAGGAAAGAAGAAATTTACACACTCCCTCCCTGAGTTAGGCCGAAACCAGGACCTCTTTGCAATAACCTTTACTGGTCATCTCACTTTACCTCCTCACCTCCCTTTTTCTTTGTTCGATAAAAGAAACTAGCATCCAGACCCCAGCAAGATGGTTCTCTAGGACCCTTGTCCACCATCTGCTCGGAATCCTGGCTTTCCAAATAAAGTTTTTCCTGCCCCAACACCTCGTTCCCTGATTTATTGGCCTGTCCTGCAGTGAGCAGAATGAGCTTGGACTTGGTCACAAGGTTACTTTTATCTCTTTTCTGTTGCATTCAGCCCATGGCATAGAATTCTCAAATGTTTGACACTACTTATTTTTTCCTCCCTCCCTCCTTCCTCTCTTT
>NW_006779034.1:0-8907 GCF_000442215.2 Lipotes vexillifer | reverse complement strand
TCCCTTCCTTCCTTCTTTCCTTCCTTCCCTCCTTCTTTTCTTCCTCCCTTCCTCCCTCCCTCCCTCCCTTCCTTCTTTCTGAAACCACTAGGTGGCATTTCAGGGACTCCAAGGAGCTCTGGTTCTTTATGTCTCAGCTCAGAAGGAATTCAGCAAGAGGCAAAGTGATAGATAAGAAGTGATTTATTAGAAAAGGACGCTTGTGACGCTTACAAGTGTAAGGAACGGCACCAAGAAACGGGGGAGAGCTTAAACAAGCTTTATTTGGGAACACTCCCAGGCGCGGTTCACTGGTCCGAGAGAAAGGGGCCAGAGAACTCGCGCCCAGGTGAGGGTTTGGGCAGAATTTATAGGGGAAGAAGGGAAAGGGGTGTGGTGAATCCGGGAGGGCGCAGATTATTCCTTATTTGGTGGTCTCTTCCGGTATCGTGGCAATATCCGGTGCCAGTTGCATCAGTCTTGGGACCGTTAGTCCCGCCCCTCGAAAGGCGGGAAGGCTGGGCCGGATGGAAAGTCAGTTCCTGGAACTGGTGGTCCGGAAAGTCTCCAGGTCAGTTTCTGGAACTGGGTGGTCCGGAATGTTTTGGTCTGATGCAACCTGTGAGTCTGATTGCGTTCCCCTGCCTCGAGCCAGTTAGCCTTACAACAAGCAGGTGGGCAAGAGGGTGCCGCAACCCCGAAACTTAGTGGGCTACAACTTTATAATCAAAGGAAAAGTGGGGAGGGGGGAAAGACTACCTTCCTCCTCATTCTTGAGTAGTCATCACGCATCCGTCATTAGCTCCTCCTCCATGTCGGGCAGGGGAGTGTTCTTGTCCCTACATGGTAAAGCTGGGACTGTCATGGCACAATGGAAATGAGCAAAGAGCTGGTAACATATGCTTAAAATGGTAAATCACCTCAGATTTTAGTAGAATGTCACCTTTTCCTTATATTTCTGTTTTTAGTGCACACAGAGAAACGTGTCTTAGGAATAATTAACCTACTGAGCTCACTGGGCAGGATGTGGGTCTCATGCCACAGTTGTATTACCGTTTGGGGGCATGTCTCATGCTTGCATGGTTTTGTTGCTAAGCAAGCCTGCTTGGCTTTGTGGTTAAGGAAACCTTTTTTTCTCTCTTCTTTTTTATTTATTTTTTATACAGCAGGTTCTTATTAGTCATCAATTTTATACACATCAGTGTATACATGTCAATCCAAATAGCCCAATTCAACACACCACCACCACCACCCCCTTGCCACTTTCCCCCCTTGGTGTCCATACGTTTGTTCTCTACATCTGTGTCTCAATTTCTGCCCTGCAAACCGATTCATCTGTACCATTTTTCTAGGTTCCATATATATACGTTAATATACGATATTTGTTTTTCTCTTTCTGACTTACTTCACTCTGTATGACAGTCTCTAGATCCATCCACGTCTCAACAAATGACCAGATTTCATTCCTTTTTATGGCTGAGTAATATTCCATTGTACCACATCTTCTTTATCAGTTCATCTGCTGATGGGCATTTAGGTTACTTCCATGACCTGGCTATTGTAAATAGTGCTGCAGTGAACACTGGGTGCATGTGTCTTTTTGAATTATGGTTTTCTCTGGGTATATGCCCAGTAGTGGGATTGCTGGAGCATATGGTAATTTTTAGTGTTTTAAGGAACCTCCATACTGTTCTCCATAGTGGCTGTATTAATTTACATTCCCACCAGCAGAGCAAGAGGGGTCCCTTTTCTCCACACCCTCTCCAGCATTTGTTGTTTGTAGATTTTCTGATGATGCCCATTCTAACTGGTGTGAGGTGATACCTCACTGTAGTTTTGATTTGCATTTCCCTAATAATTAGTGATGTTGAGCAGCTTTTCATGTGCTTCTTGGCCATCTGTATGTCTTTGGAGAAATGTCTACTTAGGTCTTCTGCCCATTTTTTTTCTGCCCATTTTTGGATTGGGTTGTTTGTTTTTTTTTAACAGTGAGCTGCATGAGCTGTTTATATATTTTGGAGATTAATCCTTTGTCCGTTGATTCGTTTGCAAATATTTTCTCCCATTGTGAGGGTTGTCTTTTTGTCTTGTTTATGGTTTGCTTTGCTGTGCGAAAGCTTTGAAGTTTCATTAGGTCCCATTTGTTTATTTTTGGTTTTATTTCCATTACTCTAGGAGGTGGGTCAAAAAAGATCTTGCTGTGATTTATGTCAAAGAGTGTTCTTCCTATGTTTTCCTCTAAGAGTTTTATAGTGTCTGGTCTTACATTTAGGTCTCTAATCCATTTTGAGTTTATTTTTGTGTATGGTGTTAGGGAGTGTTCTAATTTCATTCTTTTACATGTAGCTGTCCAGTTTTCCCAGCACCACTTATTGAAGAGACTGTCTTTTTTCCATTGTATATCCTTGCCTCCTTTGTCATAGATTAGTTGACCATAGGTGCGTGGGTTTATCTCTGGGCTTTCTATCTTGTTCCATTGATCTATTTTTCTGTTTTTGTGTCAGTACCATATTGTCTAACGTGCTTTCTTGAGTGATCATTAACTTACAGGGGTCTCCCATACTTTTTTCTTTACTTACAATCCCCTAGTGGGATTAACTATTTAATTACCTACTTTGTCCCTTTACTCGGTCCCAATCTCTCCTTCCCTTCCTTCCTTCCTTCTTTCCCTTCTTTCTCTCTCTCTCTTCCTTTCTCTTTTTCTAAAAAAAATCCTTGAGCCTTGTCCTATAGCAGTGTTCCAGACCTTTCTTTCTTTAACTCATGATGGAATAGCATTCTAATCTGACCCTCCTTCAAAGTACCATAAACCCCTTTTTAATGTTCATAAAGTCAAACATTAAGCCAGTAAAACAAAATGATCACCATTATAGTCTCTGTCAATAACTTTAAAAATGCTAACCAAATTGTTGATATTGATTAATATTTTTGTCCTGGTTTCTTCATGGCCCTAAACTCTAGTTCCAACAATCTCACCACACACGTTCCAGCATCAAAACCCTGTGCATTACCTCCTTATATTTGTTTTATAGCCATTCATTCATTCAACAAATATTATCATGTACCTAACATATGACCAATACAGATCTAGGCACCAGGCAAACAACAGCAAAAAAAAAAAAAAAAGGCAGCACTTGGTATATAAAAAAAAAAAAAAAAAAAAAAAAAAAAAAAAAAAAAGCATAAATTTTTGCAGCTTACATTCTAGTGGGGAAAAGAAAAAAGATAACAAGCGAAATTAAAATAATACATGTATTTTGCAAGTGATAATGACGAGGAGAAAAACTAAATCAGAGACGGGAAAAATAGGCTGTGTGTATGGGCATTGCATTTTTTTTTTTCCGCCGTGCCTCATGGCTTGTGGGATCCTAGTTCCCCAGCCAGGGATCAAACCCAGGTCCCAGCCATGAAAGTGCCAAGTCCTAACCACTGGACTGCCGGGGAATTCCCCATATTTTTAAACCCAGAGGAAACCATAAAAGGCCTGAGAAAGTGACATTTGAATAAATAAGATAGTTATCCAGCAAGCCATGTAGATGCCTGGGGAAAGTATTCCAGACAGAGGGAACGCACATGCAAGTGTTCTAATTCTGGAATATTCCAGAGACCACTCAGGTAGACAAGGAGGCCAGTGAGTGAGGAAGGGGAGAGTAGCAGAAGTCGAAGGCAGAAATGTGATGGCGATGAGTGGGACCTCACAGTGAGATGGAAAGACATTGGCAGTGGAAGGTTTGGAGCAAGTTAAAGTAGTTTGCTTTAACTTATTCTTTGACATACTATTCTTAGCTTCAATAAAATTATACTTCAGAAGGGTTTGAAAAATAATATATGTCTATATCTATATATCTTTATAAAGATTTAAAACTTTTTAAAATGTCATGGCATTCTAAAAGGTAGTACAGTAGGTCCCCTACATAAGAACCTTAAATTATACTTCAGAAGGGTTTGAAAAATAATATATGTCTATATCTATATATCTTTATAAAGATTTAAAACTTTTTAAAATGTCATGGCATTCTAAAAGGTAGTACAGTAGGTCCCCTACATAAGAACCTTCAAGTTGTGAACTTTCAAAGTGCATTTGCATGTCCAATCACGTAAGTTAGTTCATGTGTCTGGTATACATTGTCACATGTGTGAATCCTTTACAAGTGGTTGTGCTTTTGTGTACTTTACTGTAAGTACTGTATAGAGTACAGTAGTACAGTATTTTTATTTCAAGCCCAGGATGTCCAGAAGCAAGTGTAAAAGCAGCAGTGATGTAGCTGGTACTTCTAACAAGTGCCAAGCAATAACGATGGAGACAAAAGTGAAAATAATTGAGAGAGTGAAGCTAGGCAAAAAGATAGAATTGGAGGCCCAGAGAAAGGATGAAGAGAGACAAGAGGAAGAAGAAGTAACTGAAGAACCGAAGAGATTCATGACGCAGGAAATGGCAAAGGGATTTTCTTTATTTGAGGGGGCACTGTTAGTTTTTGAGGCACAGGACCTGAACGCAGAACGGTACACGAAGGTTGCAGGAGCCATTCAGAACGCACTCCAGTGGTACCGTGTCATCCATTATGAGAAAAAAAGAGCTGCTACCCAAACATCATTGGGTCATTTTTTCAAGAGGGTGGATGGAATTGAATCCAACAAGGAGCCAGAACCTGTGCCATCAAAGTCGGGTGTGAGTGAAATTAGAGCTTGCCCTCCGTCTCCTATTGCTGACGATCCTTCAGCTCTACCATCTCCCACCTCCTCTCCCTCGTCGAGTCAGCAGCTCTCCTTCCCTGTTCACACGATGCCAGCCGCTGTATGCCAGCTGTTGTACTGTACTACTGTCAAGGTATTGTACTGTAAGATTTAAAACGTTTATTTTTGTGTGTTTGTTTGTTTTTATGTATTATTTGTGTGAAAAGTATTATAAACCTATTACAGTACAGTATTATATTGCCGATTGTGTTAGCTGGGTATCTAAGCTAACTTTGTTGGACTTACGAACAAATTGGACTTACGAACGCACTCTTGGAATGGAACTCATCATATGTAGGGGACTTACTGTATATAAGCTCTACGTTGATAACATAAAACAATTACTATTGATGCATCTTACAAATTATTTTTTAATGCTTGCATATTACACATTACAATGGCTCCTTTGGAGCTATTAAATCTTAAATGACAAATGGATATTAAAGATTTTGCAGGTATCCAGAATCTAGAAGAAAGTTCTGCTGTATAGATTTTTCTTTGCTAGTATCATAAGTTGAAAAATTAAGAATCTTATTCCCATATTCAAAGTGTGTTTATATAATATGTATTATCAGATATGTGTGTAATGCAAATAGAAGCTACTGTGTATGGAAACTTCGAAATTCCTTTCACTGTTCCATTTTCATGAAGAAGCAATTGATAAACTAGTATATTTAAAATACTCTTTTTGGATTAGTGTGTTATGATAATACCCTTTGTGATTACTGAGAGCTTAGGATCTGTTTCATCATGCAATTACATATTTTAAAATTATCACATTGTACATTGTTTTAAATATAGCTGATTTAATGATAGGTTTCAAATACTAGGGCACATATGGAACATACTGTGGAAGTACATCTCTCCCCTTGGCAATTAAAGGGTCTTTGAGATTACCCAGCTTAGTTATGCTGAATATGTACATTAGAAAGGTCCTTTGCTACCTATATTAGTGACCCCCATATCCTTATCCTATCTGTAATTCTCAAGTAATTAACTTCAATGAGAACCCAATTCCTTGTGTGGCTGGAGTTCTGATCAGGCTCTGATAAAGTCAGGAAATGACCAGTGAAAAAAGTAAGGAATAACTCCTCCTAGAACACAACCAGTTTCATCATCATGAACATGGCTATTCTTTGACTCTTTTCTATGTTATCCATTTACAATCTGAAGTTCACATTATAGAGCAGGTCTATCTACAGTACATTTTAATAAAAGCCCAATCTGAGCTGAGTCCAGGAGAAAAATTTTTTGTATCCTATACATATGCATATGCATGTAAGTGTTTCTGATTTTCAGATAATATCATGGTGCTGGTTAATGCCCAATTTGTTCATCTGAGAGCTTTTTTCACCTTTCTTCACACTAACTCTGAAATGATCTTTAAAAAGAAGGGAATAGTATATTATAAATTATGTAAATTGAAAATGTATAAAACCTGTTAGGTAGGCATAACCAACATCTACGTGTAGTCCAAAGCCCTTAGCAGCCTTATTATCTGCTGTAGTTACTCTACAGGAATAACTCTGGGTCTCTCACTCTTAGAGCAACACAACTGGAACTGAACTGTAACACATGCTTCACCTAAGATTTTCCATACTGCATGTGAACCTTGGCCTGCTGCATAAAACTAGTGAATCCAATTTTGTATATCCTTAAATTTCTCCTCTCTCTCATAAACTGCATTCTGATAACTTAGTCTGTGGCTTTCTTTGAGCATGGAAATCTTACTGGGTGTTATCCTGATTCAGTGAATCAACAACTGAACCTCAACTATGAGGAAGATATGAGCAAGGATCGCCAATGAAATTAATAAGAATTGCTTAAACATTTGCAGCCTATAGGAGATCATAGCCAAGGGAAGAAGCCTACCATTCAAAGGAAACCACATTCTCATGTGAAAAATTTTGAGTACCAAGTAATATCAATATAATGTCATGTGAGAGAGCATCCATTTTGACTCTTTTGTATCAGAGATTAAGAAACCAAGTGTAATGGAGTTACCACATGACCCTAATCCCACTCCTGGACATATATCCAGAAAAGATGAAAACTCTAATTCAAAAAGATACATGCACTCCAATGTTCATAGAAGCACTATTTACAATAACCAAGATATGGAAGCAACCTAAATGTCCATCAGCAGATGAACAAGGAATTCCATTGGTTAAGACTCTGAGCTTTTACTGCTGAGGGCCTGGGTTCAATCTGGTCTGGGATCCCACAAACCACACACTGCAGCTAAAAAAGAAAAAATCAGATGAATGGATAAAGAAGATGTGGTACATATATACAATGGAATATTACTCAGCCATAAAAAAGAATGAAATAATGCCATTTGCAGCAACACGGATGCACCTAGAGATGATATTGCTTATATGTAGAATCTAAAAAAATAATACAGGGGAAGTCCCTGGTGGTTCAGTGGTTAGGACTCCACACTTTCACTGCATGGGGCACGGGTTTGATCCCTGGTCAGGGAACTAAGATCCTGCATGTTGCATGGCGTGGCCACAAAAAAAAAAAAAAAAAAAAAAAAAAACTGTAAAGAGATTTGGAACCATGTCAGTTAAGGATCTACTAAGTACTAAAGTAACTGGGAAGTCCAAGATTATGGACTTAAAAATTATGTTAAAAGAGACTGATTTGTAAGAATATTTCAGAATTGACTTTTTCTGCATATTTACTAAAAATATTAATATGTATAAATAACTGCAGCAAGAAACTAAGAAAATAGAGTTGCATTTAAGTTAAAGGTAACAAGATTAATGTTTTCCAAGATTACAAAGTTACATTTGTGTTGGAAACAATACTTTAGTTTTATGATATAAAGAAATAATTTGTCTTTGTAATTTTGTTAAAGGAAAGTTGAGATTTGCATGCTTATAAAATTTCTATGATTTTTATAATTTAGGAATAATTTTACACTAAATATTTTCCCACTAAGACACCAAAAATTAATACCCCCTTTAAAACAAGATCACTATCATGTAGGAACAACTTCCATAGATTTGCAGTCTATTAAAACACCGTGAGGGACTTCCCTGGTGGTCCAGTGGTTAAGACTTTGCCTTCCAGTGCCGGCGGTGTTGGTTTGATCCCTGGTTGGGGAGCTAAGATCCCACATGTCTCGAGCCCAAAAGACCAAAACATAAGACAGAAGCAATATTGTAACAAATTCAATAAAGACTTTAAAAAAAATGGTCCACATCAAAAAATAAAAAATCTTTTAAAAAATTAAATAAATAAAACACCATGATATAGGAATACTGAAAAAGGAAGCCTTAACACACTGACCACTTTTGGACACTATTTTCTTCTTTCCTTTATTATGCTTCCATGAAAGGGAGAGTGATCAATTTAGGGGGCTGGTTTAATATACAGGAGACACATGATACAAGGGTGCTGACTGAATCAATGGGAGTCACTAACTACTGGTGACGGATTTAACAACAGAAGTCACACAGGGCTGATTGTGGTGTCCGAGCATGCCCCACAGGGGACGGCTCTTCCCTGCCTGTGACTGCTTTGGAGGTGGGAGAAGGTGGAGTCGCGAAGCTGGTAATAAAGAGACTTGTGTCTTATCACCTGTTTGAGTTCTCTAGTCTGCCACAACAAATTGGCACAAACCTGGTGGCTTAACACAACAGAACAATATTCTCTCACAGTTGCAGAGACTACAAGTCCAAAATCAAGGTGTTGGCAAGGCTCCGGCCTCCAGAGGACAATCTGTTCCACCCCTCTCTTATCTTGTGGTGTTGCTGGGAACGCTTGGCATTCCTTGGCATGTAGATGCATTGCTCCAATCTTTGCCTCTGTGGTCACATGGCATTCTCCCCGTGTCTCTGTCTCTTCTTCCAAGGACACTAGTCAGATTAGGGCCCACCCTAATGACCTCATCTTAATTTGATTACATCTGCAATTGACCCCATTTCCAAATAATTTCACATTCGCAGGTGCCAGGGATTAGGACTTCAATATATCATGTAGGTAGGTATGTATGTATTTGCCTTGCTGCACGGCTTGCATGATCTTAGTTCCCAGACCAGGGATTGAACCCGCACCCTCAGCAGTGAAAGCTCAGAGTCCTAACAACTGGACTGCCAGGGAATTCCCAATATATCACAATTTAGCCCATAACATCAGTCATAGCAAGAAAAAGGAGATTAAAGCCTTCAGCCAGTACAGGACAGG
>NW_006779033.1:2830009-2835065 GCF_000442215.2 Lipotes vexillifer | reverse complement strand
GCTCCGCGGCATGTGGGATCTTCCCGGACCGGGGTACGAACCCGTGTTCCCTGCATCAGCAGGTGGACTCTCAACCACTGCACCACCAGGGAAGCCCTCCCATTGTTTTTTTAAACCAATAAATCTGTGCCACAATAGCAATCACCAAAAACTACTACAGAAACTGAGTCCTCTAACTGTATCCTAAAAGTTTACTCGATCACCCTACGAGAGCTCCTCTGGCCACCCAGCCCAGAGGCGCCCACTTCACAGGCAGGTTATAGTTCACACCACAGGAAGGAATCAGAGGTGAATCCAAATTAACTACCAAGACCCACGCAGAACAACTCCTCTTCTTAGGCTGCCTCTGGGAGGGGTGGCCTCCAGTTTTAATGCCCAAGAGGTGAAAAGTTTCCTATTCTATTACCACTTCCATAAAGAATTACCTGAAAATCAGAAATCTAATGTGTACGGTCAGATCTTTAATACCGAGTCCCTTTTCCCCAAAAATACTTAAAATGTTTAAACCAAAATGAGTTTTACCCCTCGTAAATCTCTGATTAGAAAAATATTTATTTTTCACCATCTTTTATTTCTACAAAAACCAAGCCAAAACTGATTTAAGTTTGCTTTTTCAGTTTAAAAAATCCACACATAAAAAAAGGAGCAGTACTGAGAATATAAAAAGAATTCCAAAAAAACCCCACAAAAGATTCCAACTCTTCAGGTCTAAATAATGTGAAGTCCAAACAAAGACAGTAATTTTTCCCTTAGGCTTAAAGACGAATTTGTCTCCAACAGAGAAGCATTTGGAGATGCTATTTTTAAAAACGCTGCCAAGGTATTGTGGCTCTACAGATGCTTTCCTCTGCCCTGCAAAGGACTCACTGCTCTTGAGGGCAGTTTCCACTCCAGTGGCCCCTTTTCCTGCTTCCCTGCTCAGGGCTCATTCCTGGAGGACTCAGCCCAGTAAATTCGAAGCAAGAAATGGAGGGACTCAGTCCAATCAGGATTTATCCACTGAGAGTTCAAACAACCGGTTAGCAATGACACTGATGACACTGTGCAACTCAGGACCCTGCAGGACTGCTGAGGCAGAGGACTGGGTGACAGGCAGTACACAAGTGGCACTTCTATCAAAGATAAGCCTAGAGCATTTCACAGCTCCTGTTAAATATTTGTTTCCAAAGCATAAGTTCAATTTTATTTTTAATGATTACTTGACTGTAGCATCTATTTATCAGTGTTTTCTCTCTCTACATAATTTTCATTTGCTACGTAAAACACATAATGAAATTACTAACACTACACACATTTTGCCATAATCAACACACAAGGTTACATATTTTATGATTCCATTCATATGAAAATTCAGAACAAGTAAACCCGTAGAGGCAGTAAGTAGATTAGTGGTGGCTAGAGGAGGGGAATAGGAAAGGACTGATAGTGGAGTGATGAAAACGTTAAAGAATTAGATTGTGGTGATGTGTACACGATTTTGTGACTGTACTAATTTTGCTTCAGAATTCCTAGGAGCATTAGATTATCATTATCACCTCAAACACAGAACCTCCCAAAAATGGACACAAGAGGAAATACAGGATGGCAGTATTTTTTTTTTTTTTTAAGTATTTGACACTACTAAGTTCTAAAATCTTCTGATACAAGATCAAATGAGATTAAGGAAGGCCAAGGCCAGGACTGAAAGGGAGCAAGGGAGAAGAGGAAGGCTTTACCCTCCCAGCTCATTTACTGAAACCCAGGGTTAAAATCAGCGGGAAAAGCAGTCAAACAGCAATAAGCCACCTATATTAGCCCCTCTGGAAAGCGTCAGTGGCCTAGCCTTTCCAGTCCTGAACAGGCGTCAGCCACACCAACTCCATTTCAGCACGACTGTTGGGAAGACAGGGAGAGGAAGAAGTAAACAATGGAAAATCCCAATGACATCAACAGACCACATGTGCTCACTTTAAGTCACAAGATATTTAACCATCTCTATGAGAATCAGGAATGAGAGAGGAATAAAATCAAGAAACTAAGCTAATTATAATGAAAGAATTAGGAAAAAATGGGGCTTCCCTGGTGGCGCAGTGGTTGAGAGTCCGCCTGCCGATGCAGGGGACACGGGTTCGTGCCCCGGTCCGGGAGGATCCCACATGCCGCGGAGCGGCTGGGCCCATGAGCCATGGCCGCTGAGCCTGCACGTCCGGAGCCTGTGCTCCGCAACGGGAGAGGCCACAACAGTGAGAGGCCCGAGTACAGCAAAAAAAAAAAAAAAAAAAAAAAAAAAAAAAAAAGAATTAGGAAAAAAAGATATTATCCTAAATTTATATTATTGCATGAAAACAAAGTTTCATTTGTCTCATTTAAAAAAAAATTAACTGAGTAAATTTAAAGATCCAATTGGCTTTATTCAACAATTCATGAATTGGGCAACACCCCATCTAGCAAATAGAAAGGTGGTCCTCCTCTGAGCTGTACCCAGTGTAAGACTTCTGCAGGCAGAAGGGGCTGGATAAAGAAGTTATCAGCATAGAGCTGTTTCAGGCAAGGTCACCTTCCTCCGGGGAACAGCAGGGATTACCTCACTGTCCTGACCAGGCAATTTCAGGCTGACTGGTTAAGACTATCTTCCTGGGAAAGCCTGAAACTGCAATTAAATTAGGTATTAAAGTCTCAGTTTGGTGACATGGGCTTTAGCACAAGTGCTTCCATTTGGGGCCTGTTGTCTCTTTTTTTAATAGTCTCGACTTGTCAAATCTTTACCATGAAATAAGCCAATATGACTGCTGACAATATAATAACTACAGTAAACAGGCATGCTAAAATCAATGTAGATTTTCACAAAAGGTCAAGGAATCAACTGTCAGCTTAAATTGGTTACTTTTATTAAAATTGTTATACATGACAGGATGTCACTTAACTCCCAGATTCCTTTACATAAGCAGAGCTGGATTAATTTGACCCAAATTTTGTATAATAGCTTTCCCAATTTCTAAAAATGCATCAACTTTGTCACTTATCTTGAAATTTCTGCTTTACTTCCCTAGCTGTATCTCAAAAGAAACTTCTCCAAGGCCACATATCTTGGCACAGCGAAAGCGAAATCACCCCAGCACTCAGCAGTGCCATGAGCCTCGGGGATCAAACAGGGAGACAGCGCAGGCGGAGGCTGCAGCCCAGCTGGGAGGGATCGAAGCTGCTCGTGCTTAGGAGAAACTCTGGGCACAGTCCCGGCATCCGAAAGAAAGTAAAGTAAACAGTCGTGCTCTCTCCCATCCACCCTGTTAGCAGCCTTTCGGCTGAGGGAGACCACACACTCGGACCACACAGCGCCGGCTCAACTCGCACGCAACGTCCAACAGCTGTCACTCGGGGCCCGGAGCGGAGGGGGAAGCGGGGAGGGAAGGAGAGGGGAGGGGAGAGGGGGGGGGGGTGGGAGGAGGGGATGGAGAGCCAGAAAGGGAGAGAGTCAGGACAGCGAAGAGTGGTTTCCCTGAGAAAACAAGCCAGTCCCGGCCTTGTGTGGCCTTGACCTGTACTCCCCTAACCAATTTAGTAGCTGATGAAGGATTAACAAAGCATCCATTTAACATCAATTAACCTCCTATCCATCACAGGTCAAAAGAGAAAATTACCATTATAAAAGCATTTCATTAAAATAAAGACAAACGTATTTTCTTATAATCTATAATATATACTTAAATAAATGCATTTTCTTTTAGATTTATATTACGTTGGTTTTAACCTGCCTGCCTCTTTTCCTCTAATGAAGCGCATAGCATGAATATCAAGTGTTTCTGCAACAGAGGTCAGAAAATTTTAATTTTATAATTTTCCCATATTTCACTGTGGCACAATCTTTAATTTTCCAAAAGACTTATTGATCCAAAAAAAACCACAGTAAATTATTTTTTACATAATTTCAGGCTAAATGTACATAGAAAAAAAATAACAAGTAGCAGCATTTGGGGGGAAAAAAGCGGAAAACGTAACCACCAAAGTAGCTTTAAAAGGATTAAACCAAAATTTTTTACTATTTAGTAAGGAAGAATTTTGATTGGAATAGCAGACAAGAAATCTGAACAAAATGAGTGATCAGGTGTTCTTTCACTGTCAGGTACCCAGAGGCCCAGCTCAGCTAAAGGGATTAGGCCAGGAGTTGGAAAAACAGAAGTTCTGACCCCTGAAGACTTGGAGAACCTTCAGCAAATAGGCCAAGGAAAGCCTCCTGATGCTGAAGCACTATTTTCTGAGGTCAGGCCGTAGAAAAGTGAGTTTCCCCCCCAAACCACCAAATCATAGTAATAATAAACTCCCAAACTCCCCACCCCGCCTCCACCCCCATGCTACTTAAATGAGCATCCCCCGGGAGCAAATCAGGAAGGGGGACTCTCAGCAGCCCAGCCCGACCCACTAATACACATCTAAGCCATTCTGTGCACAGGAGTGTCTGAGAAGCACTCGGTAGACCCATCCTGCCCAGAGCCACCCTGGATCCAAAGGATCCCCAGAAAAATCTGGTTGCAGAGCTGCCTAATGAGTCTGAAAAATAAAATCATACTCAACTAGACTCTTGGGCCACCCACCAACAGACCCAAACTGCAGAATTCACATCTTCCTGGAGCCACTTCAACCTATCCTAGGATAGATCTGCCCCCCAGGGCAAGGCACGGCAGGGGCAGCTGGCCTCAGAGGGATCTCCCAGAGACCTGGGGAAAAGTCTCTGAGAATGGTGATTTACCTCCTTCTGTCCTCTGTAAACTCTACTGTTCCTGAGCAAGGTCAAGTTCTATCACACTGCCACACCCTTCACCATCTCAAGCTCCGGGCGGCACAAGTCTCAGACACAAGGTCCTGAACTCCTGTCCAGTGTCCTAAGTTGATCATCTCCCTCCTGCTCCATCTCAAAATCATGGTTAACAAAAACAGAGTCATGCACAAATCTGAAAGAATCCGTGGGGTACCAAGTGTACTAAGGCTCCTGAGGTCTCAGAAGGGATGTCAGCAGAAGAGCTGGACAGACAAGAGAGAAAGCATCCTTGCTTTCCCAGCTCTCTCCTTATACCTCTTTCCC
>NW_006779033.1:2826334-2829636 GCF_000442215.2 Lipotes vexillifer | reverse complement strand
ATAAATGGGACTTTTTTTTTTTTAATGGGGAAAAAACCTTCACTTCTGCTCCAATGTTTGGAGGTACGGTAGTAAAGGGAGAGAAGGTACACAAGGCGACTAGCAGGGAATGCTGGAAGCCAGACGTTCCACAGGGAAAGCCTGACAATTCCACTCTCCAGAGCCCCCACACACCCCATCTGTCACATAAATGCTTGATTACCCAGCTATTCCCTTAAAACGAGCACTGGATTCCATCTTAATTAGAAGAGTTTATTAAAACGCTCCTTTATTTCCCAGAAACTATAAAATCTCTGCCTCAGCTGGCTAAGTCTCCTCCTAGGGGACAATTACCTTCACTACGTTTCAAAGCAAAAAGCTGCGGGTCCAAAGGTGACTGGTCCTCTAACTCACGCCACTGGACACTGATGACATATCAAAAATGAAACAGAACAGTGCAAATCCACCCCCTCTACCACCACCCTTCAGAAAAGAAACGTAAGAACAAACCCCCCAAGAAGACACACTACTTATTGGAAGGAAGAAGGAGAGTGCTTCGTGTCAAAGCACCGGCATTATTCCTTCGTCAAGTCTATTGCCAGCTGTCCCCATGTCCCTACCACTTCCGTTACCAGGTCCACATGGGGTGGACAAAACATAACTTCTTGATATTTTAGGAAATGTAAGTTTTTAGGGAAAAAAATGTCCAGGTCCCCCTGGAAAGACAGGTCACCTGACGATACTGAAAAGGTCATTATCAAATAAAACAGATTCCTATTTGTGTTTTGTGTTGAGATATATGCAGAGACTAGTTGCCCAGAACCTCAAAAGATGACACTGTCAGATTCCCATGCCTAAGAAAAACAAAGAGGGGACTTCCCTGGCGACCCAGTGGTTAAGACTTCGCCTTCCAATGCAGGGGGTGCGGGTTCTATCCCTGGTGGGGGAGCTAAGGTCCCACATGCCTCGTGCCAAAACAAAATATAAAAACAGGAGCAATACTGTAACAAATTCGATAAAGACTTTAAAAATGGTCCACATCAAAAAACAATCTTTAATTAAAAAAAAGAGAAAAACAAAAAGATGCAGATAAACCGGGATCTGAAACGAGGGAGTACCCTCAGATTGTTCAGTCAAAACAAGTACCTATTAAGCATCGGTTGGGTCTCTGGCACTACACTGGGGAAATGACAGGAACAAGACCTAGTGACAAGGGGGTCCCAGGTGACCTTGGCCTTCAGCAGAGTGGTGGGCACCTAACCAGACAGCAGTGGGGTGACTGATGCGGCGTATAAACAACTATTTAAGAAATCTGGCTGGGAAGGGAAGGAGAGAGAGAAACTTTAACAGGTGAATGTGAAATCAAAGGAGGATGCTACCTTTTTATTGTCGTTTTTCTATTTTGCTTTGCTGCTGTCTGTCTAAGCATGTTTAAAGGCTGACTGGAAGGAGCCTTTAGCAAGAGAGGAACACTGAGTGAAGTGCACCCAAAGGCAGGAGTGCAGGGGTATACAGGGATTCGTCCTGGGGTAAAGGCAACCACTTTCAATGTAACTGGGAGGAGGAAAGGTTCTGGAAGAGAGCCCAGGGTTCTCCTCTGAGAGCTCTCATAGTTCTCAGGTGGCAAGATTATCTGCTTAGTAGAGACTGATTATGTGTAAGGATGAGAGGTTTGAGAAGAGTAGAAAATGCTTAAAATAGATTCTGCAGAGAAGCAGCAAGTGGCTAACAAAGAAAACTCTAAAAAACTCTGATGGCCACTTGCGAGTGGTGACCACAGATTTATAGGGGTACAAATCTAGACGCTATGATTTTCCCCTTCTGGTCTCAGAACCTCAGTTCAAGCATTTAAAAAAGGCAGGGGGGCTTCCCTGGTGGCGCAGTGCTTGAGAGTCCGCCTGCCGATGCGGGGGGCGCGGGGTCGTGCCCCGGTCTGGGAGGATCCCGCGTGCCGCGGCGCGGCCGGGCCCGTGAGGCCGTGGCCGCTGGGCCTGCGCGACCGGAGCCTGTGCTCCGCAAATGGGGGGGGGGCCGCAACAGTGAGAGGCCCGCATAACGCAAGGAAAAAAAAAAAAAAAAGGCAAAGAGTTGAGATGGCCCAGGACTGATAATCTGTCGGCCAGATGCCACAGAACGACGAGGGAGGACACAACTGGGCATCCTGGTAGGAGGGTGACAGAATATCAGGTAAAGGAGCAGAGGGAGGTAACTGAGTGAGGGTCAGAAAGACAAGAGACTGCCAGCAAAGAGTGGGTGGTCTGAGCTCCGGATTTCAGAGGTGAACCAGTCTCAGGTTGGGGCAGCTCTGTCCTGCTCCCCCAGCCCCCAGCACCACACCTCTGGCAGCAGCCACCCCTCCGCCGAGGCTCCAGCTGGGGCAGCTCTGCTTTCTCCTTTGTCCCCTCCAGCTGTTTAGTTGCCCTTTGGGCCTCACTATCCCGTTTGTTCCCTCACTCTGCCCACACCTCTGCAAGTAGTTTCTTTATTTAAATCTCATTATTTGAACCATCTGGCATGAATTCTGATTCCTGACACCCTGACTTACCCAGATACGTCAATCACATGGGGCTTTCATTACAAGTAAACTAAAACCAAATATTCCTTGCTTTTTATCTTGTTTTGTCTTTCAGTAAAATTATAATGCAACAAAAGTTAAAATCATACACCCCGCACTTTACAAGCGGATACGGCCGTAAAAAATGCACCAAAGCTTACAGATGAAACTACAGGTCAATCCTGTCAAAAGTGGCACAGCTAGCAAGTAGCAGAGGCAGAGATCAGTCAGCGCTGCACAAGGACTTCTGAAAGCGACCTGGTGCCAGACAGCACCACAGGTCGTGGCGAGGATCCGCCTTGCGCAGCTTACATTCTAACTAAGATCCAGGTTTCCTAAGTCCCAGTGTCCACTGCTCTTTCCATACTGGCACCAAGACTGACTGTAAGCGGGAACTAGTAAGTAGAAGGAATTATTCAAACCCAAACCGAAAATTAAGCAAACTGTATAGTCCACCCCAGTCTTAACTGCTACCAACAGTATTAAAGGATGTTAATGAAGCTTTTGAGCAAACCTAATACAATTTTCCAGGGAAAAAAAAGCCTCGTAAGTCAGTTCCAAACTCCTCTGCCTGAAGTTCAAGGAACTCCATAATCCAAAATGCACTCACTTCCCAGCCTATGGGCCTCTGTCTCTCATAAGCCACCCAGACGTTCACATGCCTTCTCTCGGAAGGGCCACATCCTCCCCCATCAAGGTCTGATCTCCATGAAGCCTTCCCAATTGCTCCAACCCCAAAAGATCCTTCCCCCCTCTGAATTCCTGTTGA
>NW_006779033.1:2823358-2825435 GCF_000442215.2 Lipotes vexillifer | reverse complement strand
TTCCTGCTGTACTTACACTGAATACTGCAGCTTAGTTCTTGGCTATTTAATGGAGAGGGCAAAAATATCCCCTTTCTGAATACAGACTAATTTTATTTCTAACATGTGTCAGGCATATGTCAAAATTGGGATACAAAAATGACTAAGGCTAATCCCTGTCTGGCAAGAGCTTAGTCTGTTGACAGACGTGTAAATACCAACAATAGCTACAACCCCTAAGATACCACAGGACAGGACAAGCGCTAAGTGGTTATAGGATTCACTGAGTTGGAAAATTTCAAAGCAGGAAGAACTCTGAGATAATCTAGTTTTATATATTCTCAGGTACAAGGAAACTGAAGCCCAAAAAGGCTGCTAAGTAGCTCAGCCCATGCTACAAAGCAGGTGGTGGGAGCACACGGACCAGTAAACGGTGCTTCGACTCCATAATTTTCAAACTGAGGTCTAAGGATGCCTACAGGTGTGTCCACAGAGATGCATCATTTCTCTACAATTACTGTAAGCTTGTGTTTGTATCAACAATTCTTTCCAATCGGCATAAACATGCACAGAATCATGTGAGTGTAGCTAACACTTCCACCTTGCGGTCTCACCAGGCACTCCCGGGGATCCAGGAACACCTTCCCCAGCGTCTGAGAACAATCAAGGCCCTAGCATACTGCTCAGCAGAGTGATGGACGTTACTTCCCACCCCAGTCAATTTACAATCCTCTCTACCCAACACGGGCCTAAAACCCACGCACTCGGAAAACATGTAAGCTCTGCTCTGTGGCAGGCGCTGAACTAGGCACGCTGGCGAGATGACAGGAGTAAGGTGGAGAACGGGTGAACAGTAATGGAGAGGCTAACTGTACAACCAGCATTTCCTACATGGCCTCAGGTTGCCGGGCCCAGCACTGGAAACTGGCCGAAGTCCTTTATTAAAAGGCTGCCTGTGCAAAAATTTTAAGTACTAGTCCCCCTTCCCATTAGAGTCACACAGCACGGGCTCTCCAATATTTGTGGGATGAATGAGAATTCGACTTAGCATGCTGATAAACCGTCTTTTAGAGAGGTAACTTTCAACACGATATTCAGCTCGGGAAATTAAATGCCTGACAAGAAGGAAAAATCATTTTCTGAAACTTCTAAGAGTTGTTCCAAGTTGCGCTGGGGGGCCCTCTGTTTAAAACTACTGGACTTCTACTGAACCAGACAGGAAGAGAGCATCTAAGTACCAAGCACGCATCGCCCTCTTTCCATCACCCTCTGTGGATCCACCACGTTGGACACACAGGCTCCCTGGGAAGCTTCCGGCTGTCAGTTCCTGTCGTCACACCAAGCCTGCCCAGAATGTAAGCAGAGCATCATCAGGCATTCGAGGAGCGGTGCGCACACCCTCAGCGAGGAGCTTTTCAATACAGCGCATTCAGGTGACTTACTTAAGCGTTCTAAAACACTTTGTTAAAGCTTTCCTTGCAAGTTTACTCAGATTCATTAAAAAAGAAAAGAAAAGAAAGGCACACGTTTCTCAGACTCGCTAGTAGGAGCGGTCGCCTATTTCCCCTCCGAGAGAAGCGCCTGCGCGCGGTTTCCCGCCCGCCTGAGCACGCCCCGGCTTCACTGGGGGAGCGCCGGCGTCCGGGCGCGGCCGCAACGGCAGCCCGCGCTGAGACTGACGGCTAGGCGCGCCGCCACGATGAGCTCCGTCTAGCCGTCCGTCAAGTGGGGATGCAAGGCGACGGGTAAACGCTCGGCGCAGCTCTCCTGTGACGCGACCGAAGAGAACAAGCAACACCGGCCTCTTGACTTCGCTCCCCGCCAGTGAACCCCGCAACCCTACGCAGGGTCAGGTAAGCAGGCGCGCCAGGGATCAGTTGAGACCAACAGCCACCCGCCCCCGAGGCTCGGCGCTCCGAAGGCGCACGCCGGGAGCCGGGGCGGGGCTCCGAGTCCCCAGCAGGGGCCCCGGACGGCGGGGCGGGGGCGGAGCTCCGGGACCCGCGCAGGGCCCCTCCGCACGGTCGCGGCTGCAGGGCGGCGCGGGGCTGACGGCGGCCCCGGCCGGCCTCAGCCGAGGCTTCACCCCCGCCACACC